>NC_136941.1:26953095-26958095 GCF_949987615.1 Pollachius pollachius | reverse complement strand
GCTGATGCACTAGAAATCCATTGGATCCCCCTCTCCATGTTAGAAAAACATTGTTGTGTCACCAGAAAGATTGAGGCCTGCCGACAACCGTTGGCCAGTTCTGCTATCTGTACGCAGACTATTTCTCTATGAAATGTATGGCACCGTACTGCCGGTCAATGATTAAGCAAACTTTCATGTATCGGTTGCACACATGTGCAATTGAAGTACTCTGTTTTCGGCTCATCTCTAAAGCTTCTCATGTAGGAGTGCTGAGGTCCGATCACTAAGATGTGATCAAAGCAAGCTGTGGTCAAGAGTGTACGACTATTTCAAAATTTGATCACACAACCTCAAACGTTTCAGTCTGTTACTGTTCTAACAACTGATAGACTTTAGGTCAATAAGCACCATTGTCCTGGCCAAGCGGTTAAGCTGATGCACTAGAAATCCATTGGATCCCCCTCTCCATGTTTGAAATCTGCCGCACCAGTTTACCACCTCTGCTTTTAGCAGGCAGGCCAAATATCTGCATCTCTTAGGATGGCCTAGTGCAAATCAACCTATTGTTCAGCTGTCTCATTAAGCAAAGCTTCAGGTATTCATAGTAGAGATGTAGTTTTTAGAACAATAAGGGGATGTAGCTCAGTGGTATAGGGTATGCTTCGCATGTATGAGGTCACGGGTTAAATCCCCGGCATCTCCATTCGGTTGACCAAGAAAGGTCTGGCGAGTGCCTTTTTGATCAAAATTAGGTCATGCAATGCTTTACCTACCAAAAATGTTGCAGAATGCTAACGTTCGAACAAGATAGAGAATTAAAACTTTTGGAAATGTGTTGTCGTGGCCGAGTGGTTAAGGCGATGGACTAGAAATCCATTGGGGTCTCCCCGCGCAGGTTCGAATCCTGCCGTCAACGGTACAGGTTAATCAGTGCATACCTTTTCAAAAGCTAGTGCTGGTCAACACATTAATATGAGTACGGTATGTTTAGGCACTTGACAGCCACAGAATAGAAAAACGTTGTGTCACGACAAAGATTGAGGGCTGCCGACAACCGTTGGCCAGTTCTGCTATCTGTACGCAGACTATTTCTCTATGAAATGTATGGCACCGTACTGCCGGTCAATGATTAAGCAAACTTTCATGTATCGGTTGCACACATGTGCAATTTAAGTACTCTGTTTTCGGCTCATCTCTAAAGCTTCTCATGTAGGAGTGCTGAGGTCCGATCACTAAGATGTGATCAAAGCAAGCTGTGGTCAAGAGTGTAGGACTATTTCAAAATTTGATCACGCAACCTCAAACGTTTCAGTCTGTTACTGTTCTAACAACTGATAGACTTTAGGTCGATAAGCACCATTGTCCTGGCCAAGCGCTTACGCTGATGCACTAGAAATCCATTGGATCCCCCTCTCCATGTTAGAAAAACATTGTTGTGTCACCAGAAAGATTGAGGCCTGCCGACAACCGTTGGCCAGTTCTTCTATCTGTACGCAGACTATTTCTCTATGAAATGTATGGCACCGTACTGCCAGTCATTGATTAAGCAAATTTTCATGTATCGGTTGCACACATGTACAATTGAGGTATTCTGTTTTCGGCTCATCTCTAAAGCTTCTCATGTTGCAGTGCTGAGGTCCGATCACTAAGATGTGATCAAAGCAAGCTGTGGTCATCAGTGTAGGACTATTTCAAAATTTGATCACACAACCTCAAACGTTTCAGTCTGTTACTGTTCTAACAACTGATAGACTCTAGGTCGATAAGCACCATTGTCCTGGCCAAGCGGTTAAGCTGATGCACTAGAAATCCATTGGATTCCCCTCTTCATGTTAGAAAAACATTGTTGTGTCACCACAAAAGATTGAGGCTTGCCGACAACCGTTGGCCAGTTCTGCTATCTCTACGCAGACTATTTCTCTTTGAAATGTATGGCACCGTACTGCCGGTCAATGATGAAGCAAACTTTCATGTATCGGTTGCACACATGTACAATTGAAGTATTCTGTTTTCGGCTCATCTCTAAAGCTTCTCATGTAGGAGTGCTGAGGTCCGATCACTAAGATGTGATCAAAGCAAGCTGTGGTAAATAGTGTAGGACTATTTCAAAATTTGATCACACAACCTCAAACGTTTCAGTCTGTTACTGTTCTAACAACTGATAGACTTTAGGTCGATAAGCACCATTGTCCTGGCCAAGCGGTTAAGCTGATGCACTAGAAATCCATTGGATCCCCCTCTCCATGTTAGAAAAACATTGTTGTGTCACCAGAAAGATTGAGGCCTGCCGACAACCGTTGGCCAGTTCTGCTATCTGTACGCAGACTATTTCTCTATGAAATGTATGGCACCGTACTGCCGGTCAATGATTAAGCAAACTTTCATGTATCGGTTGCACACATGTGCAATTGAAGTACTCTGTTTTCGGCTCATCTCTAAAGCTTCTCATGTAGGAGTGCTGAGGTCCGATCACTAAGATGTGATCAAAGCAAGCTGTGGTCAAGAGTGAAGGACTATTTCAAAATTTGATCACACAACCTCAAACGTTTCAGTCTGTTACTGTTCTAACAACTGATAGACTTTAGGTCGATAAGCACCATTGTCCTGGCCAAGCGGTTAAGCTGATGCACTAGAAATCCATTGGATCCCCCTCTCCATGTTAGAAAAACATTGTTGTGTCACCAGAAAGATTGAGGCCTGCCGACAACCGTTGGCCAGTTCTGCTATCTGTACGCAGACTATTTCTCTATGAAATGTATGGCACCGTACTGCCAGTCAATGATTAAGCAAACTTTCATGTATCGGTTGCACACATGTGCAATTGAAGTACTCTGTTTTCGGCTCATCTCTAAAGCTTCTCATGTAGGAGTGCTGAGGTCCGATCACTAAGATGTGATCAAAGCAAGCTGTGGTCAAGAGTGTAGGACTATTTCAAAATTTGATCACGCAACCTCAAACGTTTCAGTCTGTTACTGTTCTAACAACTGATAGACTTTAGGTCGATAAGCACCATTGTCCTGGCCAAGCGCTTACGCTGATGCACTAGAAATCCATTGGATCCCCCTCTCCATGTTTGAAATCTGCCGCACCAGTTTACCACCTCTGCTTTTAGCAGGCAGGCCAAATATCTGCATCTCTTAGGATGGCCTCGTGCAAATCAACCTATTGTTTAGCTGTCTCATTTAGCAAGGCTTCAGGTATTCATAGTAGAGATGTACTTTTTAGAACAATAAGGGGATGTAGCTCAGTGGTAGAGCGCATGCTTCGCATGTATGAGGTCCCGGGTTCAATCACCGGCATCTCCATTCGGTTGTCCCAGAAAGGTCTGGCGAGTGCCATTTTGATCAAAATTAGGTCATGCAATGCTTTGGGCACCATAAATGCAGACTATTTCTCTTTGAAATGTATGGCACCGTACTGCCGGTCAATGATGAAGCAAACTTTCATGTATCGGTTGCACACATGTACAATTGAAGTATTCTGTTTTCGGCTCATCTCTAAAGCTTCTCATGTAGGAGTGCTGAGGTCCGATCACTAAGATGTGATCAAAGCAAGCTGTGGTCAAGAGTGTAGGACTATTTCAAAATTTGATCACACAACCTCAAACGTTTCAGTCTGTTACTGTTCTAACAACTGATAGACTTTAGGTCAATAAGCACCATTGTCCTGGCCAAGCGGTTAAGCTGATGCACTAGAAATCCATTGGATCCCCCTCTCCATGTTTGAAATCTGCCGCACCAGTTTACCACCTCTGCTTTTAGCAGGCAGGCCAAATATCTGCATCTCTTAGGATGGCCTAGTGCAAATCAACCTATTGTTCAGCTGTCTCATTAAGCAAAGCTTCAGGTATTCATAGTAGAGATGTAGTTTTTAGAACAATAAGGGGATGTAGCTCAGTGGTATAGGGTATGCTTCGCATGTATGAGGTCACGGGTTAAATCCCCGGCATCTCCATTCGGTTGACCAAGAAAGGTCTGGCGAGTGCCTTTTTGATCAAAATTAGGTCATGCAATGCTTTACCTACCAAAAATGTTGCAGAATGCTAACGTTCGAACAAGATAGAGAATTAAAACTTTTGGAAATGTGTTGTCGTGGCCGAGTGGTTAAGGCGATGGACTAGAAATCCATTGGGGTCTCCCCGCGCAGGTTCGAATCCTGCCGGCAACGGTACAGGTTAATCAGTGCATACCTTTTCAAAAGCTAGTGCTGGTCAACACATTAATATGAGTACGGTATGTTTAGGCACTTGACAGCCACAGAATAGAAAAACGTTGTGTCACGACAAAGATTGAGGGCTGCCGACAACCGTTGGCCAGTTCTGCTATCTCTACGCAGACTATTTCTCTTTGAAATGTATGGCACCGTACTGCCGGTCAATGATGAAGCAAACTTTCATATATCGGTTGCACACATGTACAATTGAAGTATTCTGTTTTCGGCTCATCTCTAAAGCTTCTCATGTTGGAGTGCTGAGGTCCGATCACTAAGATGTGATCAAAGCAAGCTGTGGTCATCAGTGTAGGACTATTTCAAAATTTGATCACACAACCTCAAACGTTTCAGTCTGTTACTGTTCTAACAACTGATAGACTTTAGGTCGATAAGCACCATTGTCCTGGCCAAGCGGTTAAGCTGATGCACTAGAAATCCATTGGATCCCCCTCTCCATGTTAGAAAAACATTGTTGTGTCACCAGAAAGATTGAGGCCTGCCGACAACCGTTGGCCAGTTCTGCTATCTGTACGCAGACTATTTCTCTATGAAATGTATGGCACCGTACTGCCGGTCAATGATTAAGCAAACTTTCATGTATCGGTTGCACACATGTGCAATTTAAGTACTCTGTTTTCGGCTCATCTCTAAAGCTTCTCATGTAGGAGTGCTGAGGTCCGATCACTAAGATGTGATCAAAGCAAGCTGTGGTCAAGAGTGTAGGACTATTTCAAAATTTGATCACGCAACCTCAAACGTTTCAGTCTGTTACTGTTCTAACAACTGATAGACTTTAGGTCGATAAG
>NC_136941.1:26938095-26948095 GCF_949987615.1 Pollachius pollachius | reverse complement strand
CTTTTAGCAGGCAGGCCAAATATCTGCATCTCTTAGGATGGCCTCGTGCAAATCAACCTATTGTTTAGCTGTCTCATTTAGCAAGGCTTCAGGTATTCATAGTAGAGATGTACTTTTTAGAACAATAAGGGGATGTAGCTCAGTGGTAGAGCGCATGCTTCGCATGTATGAGGTCCCGGGTTCAATCACCGGCATCTCCATTCGGTTGTCCCAGAAAGGTCTGGCGAGTGCCATTTTGATCAAAATTAGGTCATGCAATGCTTTGGGCACCATAAATGCAGACTATTTCTCTTTGAAATGTATGGCACCGTACTGCCGGTCAATGATGAAGCAAACTTTCATGTATCGGTTGCACACATGTACAATTGAAGTATTCTGTTTTCGGCTCATCTCTAAAGCTTCTCATGTAGGAGTGCTGAGGTCCGATCACTAAGATGTGATCAAAGCAAGCTGTGGTCAAGAGTGTAGGACTATTTCAAAATTTGATCACACAACCTCAAACGTTTCAGTCTGTTACTGTTCTAACAACTGATAGACTTTAGGTCGATAAGCACCATTGTCCTGGCCAAGCGGTTAAGCTGATGCACTAGAAATCCATTGGATCCCCCTCTCCATGTTAGAAAAACATTGTTGTGTCACCAGAAAGATTGAGGCCTGCCGACAACCGTTGGCCAGTTCTGCTATCTGTACGCAGACTATTTCTCTATGAAATGTATGGCACCGTACTGCCGGTCAATGATTAAGCAAACTTTCATGTATCGGTTGCACACATGTGCAATTGAAGTACTCTGTTTTCGGCTCATCTCTAAAGCTTCTCATGTAGGAGTGCTGAGGTCCGATCACTAAGATGTGATCAAAGCAAGCTGTGGTCAAGAGTGAAGGACTATTTCAAAATTTGATCACACAACCTCAAACGTTTCAGTCTGTTACTGTTCTAACAACTGATAGACTTTAGGTCGATAAGCACCATTGTCCTGGCCAAGCGGTTAAGCTGATGCACTAGAAATCCATTGGATCCCCCTCTCCATGTTAGAAAAACATTGTTGTGTCACCAGAAAGATTGAGGCCTGCCGACAACCGTTGGCCAGTTCTGCTATCTGTACGCAGACTATTTCTCTATGAAATGTATGGCACCGTACTGCCAGTCAATGATTAAGCAAACTTTCATGTATCGGTTGCACACATGTGCAATTGAAGTACTCTGTTTTCGGCTCATCTCTAAAGCTTCTCATGTAGGAGTGCTGAGGTCCGATCACTAAGATGTGATCAAAGCAAGCTGTGGTCAAGAGTGTAGGACTATTTCAAAATTTGATCACGCAACCTCAAACGTTTCAGTCTGTTACTGTTCTAACAACTGATAGACTTTAGGTCGATAAGCACCATTGTCCTGGCCAAGCGCTTACGCTGATGCACTAGAAATCCATTGGATCCCCCTCTCCATGTTTGAAATCTGCCGCACCAGTTTACCACCTCTGCTTTTAGCAGGCAGGCCAAATATCTGCATCTCTTAGGATGGCCTCGTGCAAATCAACCTATTGTTTAGCTGTCTCATTAAGCAAGGCTTCAGGTATTCATAGTAGAGATGTACTTTTTAGAACAATAAGGGGATGTAGCTCAGTGGTAGAGCGCATGCTTCGCATGTATGAGGTCCCGGGTTCAATCACCGGCATCTCCATTCGGTTGTCCCAGAAAGGTCTGGCGAGTGCCATTTTGAGCAAAATTAGGTCATGCAATGCTTTACCTAACAAAAATGTTGCAGAATGCTAACGTTCGAACAAGATAGAGAATTAAAACTATTGGCAATGTGTTGTCGTGGCTGAGTGGTTAAGGCGATGGACTAGAAATCCATTGGGGTCTCCCCGCGCAGGTTTGAATCCTGCCGTCAACGTTACAGGTTAATCAGTGCATACCTTTTCAAAAGCTAGTGCTGGTCAACACATTAATATGAGTACGGTTTGTTTAGGCACTTGACAGCCACAGAATAGAAAAACGTTGTGTCACGACAAAGATTGAGGGCTGCCGACAACCATTGGCCAGTTCTGCTATCTGTACGCAGACTATTTCTCTATGAAATGTATGGCACCGTACTGCCAGTCATTGATTAAGCAAATTTTCATGTATCGGTTGCACACATGTACAATTGAAGTATTCTGTTTTCGGCTCATCTCTAAAGCTTCTCATGTTGGAGTGCTGAGGTCCGATCACTAAGTTGTGATCAAAGCAAGCTGTGGTCATCAGTGTAGGACTATTTCAAAATTTGATCACACAACCTCAAACGTTTCAGTCTGTTACTGTTCTAACAACTGATAGACTTTAGGTCGATAAGCACCATTGTCCTGGCCAAGAGGTTAAGCTGATGCACTAGAAATCCATTGGATTCCCCTCTTCATGTTAGAAAAACATTGTTGTGTCACCACAACAGATTGAGGCCTGCCGACAACCGTTGGCCAGTTCTGCTATCTCTACGCAGACTATTTCTCTTTGAAATGTATGGCACCGTACTGCCAGTCAATGATTAAGCAAACTTTCATGTATCGGTTGCACACATGTGCAATTGAAGTACTCTGTTTTCGGCTCATCTCTAAAGCTTCTCATGTAGGAGTGCTGAGGTCCGATCACTAAGATGTGATCAAAGCAAGCTGTGGTCAAGAGTGTAGGACTATTTCAAAATTTGATCACGCAACCTCAAACGTTTCAGTCTGTTACTGTTCTAACAACTGATAGACTTTAGGTCGATAAGCACCATTGTCCTGGCCAAGCGCTTACGCTGATGCACTAGAAATCCATTGGATCCCCCTCTCCATGTTTGAAATCTGCCGCACCAGTTTACCACCTCTGCTTTTAGCAGGCAGGCCAAATATCTGCATCTCTTAGGATGGCCTCGTGCAAATCAACCTATTGTTTAGCTGTCTCATTAAGCAAGGCTTCAGGTTTTCATAGTAGAGATGTACTTTTTAGAACAATAAGGGGATGTAGCTCAGTGGTAGAGCGCATGGTTCGCATGTATGAGGTCCCGGGTTCAATCACCGGCATCTCCATTCGGTTGTCCCAGAAAGGTCTGGCGAGTGCCATTTTGAGCAAAATTAGGTCATGCAATGCTTTACCTAACAAAAATGTTGCAGAATGCTAACGTTCGAACAAGATAGAGAATTAAAACTATTGGAAATGTGTTGTCGTGGCTGAGTGGTTAAGGCGATGGACTAGAAATCCATTGGGGTCTCCCCGCGCAGGTTTGAATCCTGCCGTCAACGTTACAGGTTAATCAGTGCATACCTTTTCAAAAGCTAGTGCTGGTCAACACATTAATATGAGTACGGTTTGTTTAGGCACTTGACAGCCACAGAATAGAAAAACGTTGTGTCACGACAAAGATTGACGGCTGCCGACAACCGTTGGCCAGTTCTGCTATCTCTACGCAGACTATTTCTCTTTGAAATGTATGGCACCGTACTGCCGGTCAATGATGAAGCAAACTTTCATATATCGGTTGCACACATGTACAATTGAAGTATTCTGTTTTCGGCTCATCTCTAAAGCTTCTCATGTTGGAGTGCTGAGGTCCGATCACTAAGATGTGATCAAAGCAAGCTGTGGTCATCAGTGTAGGACTATTTCAAAATTTGATCACACAACCTCAAACGTTTCAGTCTGTTACTGTTCTAACAACTGATAGACTTTAGGTCGATAAGCACCATTGTCCTGGCCAAGCGGTTAAGCTGATGCACTAGAAATCCATTGGATCCCCCTCTCCATGTTAGAAAAACATTGTTGTGTCACCAGAAAGATTGAGGCCTGCCGACAACCGTTGGCCAGTTCTGCTATCTGTACGCAGACTATTTCTCTATGAAATGTATGGCACCGTACTGCCGGTCAATGATTAAGCAAACTTTCATGTATCGGTTGCACACATGTGCAATTGAAGTACTCTGTTTTCGGCTCATCTCTAAAGCTTCTCATGTAGGAGTGCTGAGGTCCGATCACTAAGATGTGATCAAAGCAAGCTGTGGTCAAGAGTGTAGGACTATTTCAAAATTTGATCACACAACCTCAAACGTTTCAGTCTGTTACTGTTCTAACAACTGATAGACTTTAGGTCGATAAGCACCATTGTCCTGGCCAAGCGCTTACGCTGATGCACTAGAAATCCATTGGATCCCCCTCTCCATGTTAGAAAAACATTGTTGTGTCACCAGAAAGATTGAGGCCTGCCGACAACCGTTGGCCAGTTCTTCTATCTGTACGCAGACTATTTCTCTATGAAATGTATGGCACCGTACTGCCAGTCATTGATTAAGCAAATTTTCATGTATCGGTTGCACACATGTACAATTGAGGTATTCTGTTTTCGGCTCATCTCTAAAGCTTCTCATGTTGCAGTGCTGAGGTCCGATCACTAAGATGTGATCAAAGCAAGCTGTGGTCATCAGTGTAGGACTATTTCAAAATTTGATCACACAACCTCAAACGTTTCAGTCTGTTACTGTTCTAACAACTGATAGACTCTAGGTCGATAAGCACCATTGTCCTGGCCAAGCGGTTAAGCTGATGCACTAGAAATCCATTGGATTCCCCTCTTCATGTTAGAAAAACATTGTTGTGTCACCACAAAAGATTGAGGCTTGCCGACAACCGTTGGCCAGTTCTGCTATCTCTACGCAGACTATTTCTCTTTGAAATGTATGGCACCGTACTGCCGGTCAATGATGAAGCAAACTTTCATGTATCGGTTGCACACATGTACAATTGAAGTATTCTGTTTTCGGCTCATCTCTAAAGCTTCTCATGTAGGAGTGCTGAGGTCCGATCACTAAGATGTGATCAAAGCAAGCTGTGGTAAATAGTGTAGGACTATTTCAAAATTTGATCACACAACCTCAAACGTTTCAGTCTGTTACTGTTCTAACAACTGATAGACTTTAGGTCGATAAGCACCATTGTCCTGGCCAAGCGGTTAAGCTGATGCACTAGAAATCCATTGGATCCCCCTCTCCATGTTAGAAAAACATTGTTGTGTCACCAGAAAGATTGAGGCCTGCCGACAACCGTTGGCCAGTTCTGCTATCTGTACGCAGACTATTTCTCTATGAAATGTATGGCACCGTACTGCCGGTCAATGATTAAGCAAACTTTCATGTATCGGTTGCACACATGTGCAATTGAAGTACTCTGTTTTCGGCTCATCTCTAAAGCTTCTCATGTAGGAGTGCTGAGGTCCGATCACTAAGATGTGATCAAAGCAAGCTGTGGTCAAGAGTGAAGGACTATTTCAAAATTTGATCACACAACCTCAAACGTTTCAGTCTGTTACTGTTCTAACAACTGATAGACTTTAGGTCGATAAGCACCATTGTCCTGGCCAAGCGGTTAAGCTGATGCACTAGAAATCCATTGGATCCCCCTCTCCATGTTAGAAAAACATTGTTGTGTCACCAGAAAGATTGAGGCCTGCCGACAACCGTTGGCCAGTTCTGCTATCTGTACGCAGACTATTTCTCTATGAAATGTATGGCACCGTACTGCCAGTCAATGATTAAGCAAACTTTCATGTATCGGTTGCACACATGTGCAATTGAAGTACTCTGTTTTCGGCTCATCTCTAAAGCTTCTCATGTAGGAGTGCTGAGGTCCGATCACTAAGATGTGATCAAAGCAAGCTGTGGTCAAGAGTGTAGGACTATTTCAAAATTTGATCACGCAACCTCAAACGTTTCAGTCTGTTACTGTTCTAACAACTGATAGACTTTAGGTCGATAAGCACCATTGTCCTGGCCAAGCGCTTACGCTGATGCACTAGAAATCCATTGGATCCCCCTCTCCATGTTTGAAATCTGCCGCACCAGTTTACCACCTCTGCTTTTAGCAGGCAGGCCAAATATCTGCATCTCTTAGGATGGCCTCGTGCAAATCAACCTATTGTTTAGCTGTCTCATTTAGCAAGGCTTCAGGTATTCATAGTAGAGATGTACTTTTTAGAACAATAAGGGGATGTAGCTCAGTGGTAGAGCGCATGCTTCGCATGTATGAGGTCCCGGGTTCAATCACCGGCATCTCCATTCGGTTGTCCCAGAAAGGTCTGGCGAGTGCCATTTTGATCAAAATTAGGTCATGCAATGCTTTGGGCACCATAAATGCAGACTATTTCTCTTTGAAATGTATGGCACCGTACTGCCGGTCAATGATGAAGCAAACTTTCATGTATCGGTTGCACACATGTACAATTGAAGTATTCTGTTTTCGGCTCATCTCTAAAGCTTCTCATGTAGGAGTGCTGAGGTCCGATCACTAAGATGTGATCAAAGCAAGCTGTGGTCAAGAGTGTAGGACTATTTCAAAATTTGATCACACAACCTCAAACGTTTCAGTCTGTTACTGTTCTAACAACTGATAGACTTTAGGTCGATAAGCACCATTGTCCTGGCCAAGCGCTTACGCTGATGCACTAGAAATCCATTGGATCCCCCTCTCCATGTTAGAAAAACATTGTTGTGTCACCAGAAAGATTGAGGCCTGCCGACAACCGTTGGCCAGTTCTTCTATCTGTACGCAGACTATTTCTCTATGAAATGTATGGCACCGTACTGCCAGTCATTGATTAAGCAAATTTTCATGTATCGGTTGCACACATGTACAATTGAGGTATTCTGTTTTCGGCTCATCTCTAAAGCTTCTCATGTTGCAGTGCTGAGGTCCGATCACTAAGATGTGATCAAAGCAAGCTGTGGTCATCAGTGTAGGACTATTTCAAAATTTGATCACACAACCTCAAACGTTTCAGTCTGTTACTGTTCTAACAACTGATAGACTCTAGGTCGATAAGCACCATTGTCCTGGCCAAGCGGTTAAGCTGATGCACTAGAAATCCATTGGATTCCCCTCTTCATGTTAGAAAAACATTGTTGTGTCACCACAAAAGATTGAGGCTTGCCGACAACCGTTGGCCAGTTCTGCTATCTCTACGCAGACTATTTCTCTTTGAAATGTATGGCACCGTACTGCCGGTCAATGATGAAGCAAACTTTCATGTATCGGTTGCACACATGTACAATTGAAGTATTCTGTTTTCGGCTCATCTCTAAAGCTTCTCATGTAGGAGTGCTGAGGTCCGATCACTAAGATGTGATCAAAGCAAGCTGTGGTAAATAGTGTAGGACTATTTCAAAATTTGATCACACAACCTCAAACGTTTCAGTCTGTTACTGTTCTAACAACTGATAGACTTTAGGTCGATAAGCACCATTGTCCTGGCCAAGCGGTTAAGCTGATGCACTAGAAATCCATTGGATCCCCCTCTCCATGTTAGAAAAACATTGTTGTGTCACCAGAAAGATTGAGGCCTGCCGACAACCGTTGGCCAGTTCTGCTATCTGT
This sequence comes from Pollachius pollachius, assembly GCF_949987615.1. Taxonomy (NCBI): domain Eukaryota; kingdom Metazoa; phylum Chordata; class Actinopteri; order Gadiformes; family Gadidae; genus Pollachius; species Pollachius pollachius. The sequence continues at coordinate 26,940,727 of NC_136941.1, read as the reverse complement.
ACGCAGACTATTTCTCTATGAAATGTATGGCACCGTACTGCCGGTCAATGATTAAGCAAACTTTCATGTATCGGTTGCACACATGTGCAATTGAAGTACTCTGTTTTCGGCTCATCTCTAAAGCTTCTCATGTAGGAGTGCTGAGGTCCGATCACTAAGATGTGATCAAAGCAAGCTGTGGTCAAGAGTGAAGGACTATTTCAAAATTTGATCACACAACCTCAAACGTTTCAGTCTGTTACTGTTCTAACAACTGATAGACTTTAGGTCGATAAGCACCATTGTCCTGGCCAAGCGGTTAAGCTGATGCACTAGAAATCCATTGGATCCCCCTCTCCATGTTAGAAAAACATTGTTGTGTCACCAGAAAGATTGAGGCCTGCCGACAACCGTTGGCCAGTTCTGCTATCTGTACGCAGACTATTTCTCTATGAAATGTATGGCACCGTACTGCCAGTCAATGATTAAGCAAACTTTCATGTATCGGTTGCACACATGTGCAATTGAAGTACTCTGTTTTCGGCTCATCTCTAAAGCTTCTCATGTAGGAGTGCTGAGGTCCGATCACTAAGATGTGATCAAAGCAAGCTGTGGTCAAGAGTGTAGGACTATTTCAAAATTTGATCACGCAACCTCAAACGTTTCAGTCTGTTACTGTTCTAACAACTGATAGACTTTAGGTCGATAAGCACCATTGTCCTGGCCAAGCGCTTACGCTGATGCACTAGAAATCCATTGGATCCCCCTCTCCATGTTTGAAATCTGCCGCACCAGTTTACCACCTCTGCTTTTAGCAGGCAGGCCAAATATCTGCATCTCTTAGGATGGCCTCGTGCAAATCAACCTATTGTTTAGCTGTCTCATTTAGCAAGGCTTCAGGTATTCATAGTAGAGATGTACTTTTTAGAACAATAAGGGGATGTAGCTCAGTGGTAGAGCGCATGCTTCGCATGTATGAGGTCCCGGGTTCAATCACCGGCATCTCCATTCGGTTGTCCCAGAAAGGTCTGGCGAGTGCCATTTTGATCAAAATTAGGTCATGCAATGCTTTGGGCACCATAAATGCAGACTATTTCTCTTTGAAATGTATGGCACCGTACTGCCGGTCAATGATGAAGCAAACTTTCATGTATCGGTTGCACACATGTACAATTGAAGTATTCTGTTTTCGGCTCATCTCTAAAGCTTCTCATGTAGGAGTGCTGAGGTCCGATCACTAAGATGTGATCAAAGCAAGCTGTGGTCAAGAGTGTAGGACTATTTCAAAATTTGATCACACAACCTCAAACGTTTCAGTCTGTTACTGTTCTAACAACTGATAGACTTTAGGTCGATAAGCACCATTGTCCTGGCCAAGCGGTTAAGCTGATGCACTAGAAATCCATTGGATCCCCCTCTCCATGTTAGAAAAACATTGTTGTGTCACCAGAAAGATTGAGGCCTGCCGACAACCGTTGGCCAGTTCTGCTATCTGTACGCAGACTATTTCTCTATGAAATGTATGGCACCGTACTGCCGGTCAATGATTAAGCAAACTTTCATGTATCGGTTGCACACATGTGCAATTGAAGTACTCTGTTTTCGGCTCATCTCTAAAGCTTCTCATGTAGGAGTGCTGAGGTCCGATCACTAAGATGTGATCAAAGCAAGCTGTGGTCAAGATTGAAGGACTATTTCAAAATTTGATCACACAACCTCAAACGTTTCAGTCTGTTACTGTTCTAACAACTGATAGACTTTAGGTCGATAAGCACCATTGTCCTGGCCAAGCGGTTAAGCTGATGCACTAGAAATCCATTGGATCCCCCTCTCCATGTTAGAAAAACATTGTTGTGTCACCAGAAAGATTGAGGCCTGCCGACAACCGTTGGCCAGTTCTGCTATCTGTACGCAGACTATTTCTCTATGAAATGTATGGCACCGTACTGCCAGTCAATGATTAAGCAAACTTTCATGTATCGGTTGCACACATGTGCAATTGAAGTACTCTGTTTTCGGCTCATCTCTAAAGCTTCTCATGTAGGAGTGCTGAGGTCCGATCACTAAGATGTGATCAAAGCAAGCTGTGGTCAAGAGTGTAGGACTATTTCAAAATTTGATCACGCAACCTCAAACGTTTCAGTCTGTTACTGTTCTAACAACTGATAGACTTTAGGTCGATAAGCACCATTGTCCTGGCCAAGCGCTTACGCTGATGCACTAGAAATCCATTGGATCCCCCTCTCCATGTTTGAAATCTGCCGCACCAGTTTACCACCTCTGCTTTTAGCAGGCAGGCCAAATATCTGCATCTCTTAGGATGGCCTCGTGCAAATCAACCTATTGTTTAGCTGTCTCATTAAGCAAGGCTTCAGGTATTCATAGTAGAGATGTACTTTTTAGAACAATAAGGGGATGTAGCTCAGTGGTAGAGCGCATGCTTCGCATGTATGAGGTCCCGGGTTCAATCACCGGCATCTCCATTCGGTTGTCCCAGAAAGGTCTGGCGAGTGCCATTTTGAGCAAAATTAGGTCATGCAATGCTTTACCTAACAAAAATGTTGCAGAATGCTAACGTTCGAACAAGATAGAGAATTAAAACTATTGGAAATGTGTTGTCGTGGCTGAGTGGTTAAGGCGATGGACTAGAAAT
>NC_136941.1:26920595-26923095 GCF_949987615.1 Pollachius pollachius | reverse complement strand
CGATGGACTAGAAATCCATTGGGGTCTCCCCGCGCAGGTTCGAATCCTGCCGTCAACGGTACAGGTTAATCAGTGCATACCTTTTCAAAAGCTAGTGCTGGTCAACACATTAATATGAGTACGGTATGTTTAGGCACTTGACAGCCACAGAATAGAAAAACGTTGTGTCACGACAAAGATTGAGGGCTGCCGACAACCGTTGGCCAGTTCTGCTATCTCTACGCAGACTATTTCTCTTTGAAATGTATGGCACCGTACTGCCGGTCAATGATGAAGCAAACTTTCATGTATCGGTTGCACACATGTACAATTGAAGTATTCTGTTTTCGGCTCATCTCTAAAGCTTCTCATGTTGGAGTGCTGAGGTCCGATCACTAAGATGTGATCAAAGCAAGCTGTGGTCATCAGTGTAGGACTATTTCAAAATTTGATCACACAACCTCAAACGTTTCAGTCTGTTACTGTTCTAACAACTGATAGACTTTAGGTCGATAAGCACCATTGTCCTGGCCAAGCGGTTAAGCTGATGCACTAGAAATCCATTGGATCCCCCTCTCCATGTTAGAAAAACATTGTTGTGTCACCAGAAAGATTGAGGCCTGCCGACAACCGTTGGCCAGTTCTGCTATCTGTACGCAGACTATTTCTCTATGAAATGTATGGCACCGTACTGCCGGTCAATGATTAAGCAAACTTTCATGTATCGGTTGCACACATGTGCAATTTAAGTACTCTGTTTTCGGCTCATCTCTAAAGCTTCTCATGTAGGAGTGCTGAGGTCCGATCACTAAGATGTGATCAAAGCAAGCTGTGGTCAAGAGTGTAGGACTATTTCAAAATTTGATCACGCAACCTCAAACGTTTCAGTCTGTTACTGTTCTAACAACTGATAGACTTTAGGTCGATAAGCACCATTGTCCTGGCCAAGCGCTTACGCTGATGCACTAGAAATCCATTGGATCCCCCTCTCCATGTTAGAAAAACATTGTTGTGTCACCAGAAAGATTGAGGCCTGCCGACAACCGTTGGCCAGTTCTTCTATCTGTACGCAGACTATTTCTCTATGAAATGTATGGCACCGTACTGCCAGTCATTGATTAAGCAAATTTTCATGTATCGGTTGCACACATGTACAATTGAGGTATTCTGTTTTCGGCTCATCTCTAAAGCTCCTCATGTTGCAGTGCTGAGGTCCGATCACTAAGATGTGATCAAAGCAAGCTGTGGTCATCAGTGTAGGACTATTTCAAAATTTGATCACACAACCTCAAACGTTTCAGTCTGTTACTGTTCTAACAACTGATAGACTCTAGGTCGATAAGCACCATTGTCCTGGCCAAGCGGTTAAGCTGATGCACTAGAAATCCATTGGATTCCCCTCTTCATGTTAGAAAAACATTGTTGTGTCACCACAAAAGATTGAGGCTTGCCGACAACCGTTGGCCAGTTCTGCTATCTCTACGCAGACTATTTCTCTTTGAAATGTATGGCACCGTACTGCCGGTCAATGATGAAGCAAACTTTCATGTATCGGTTGCACACATGTACAATTGAAGTATTCTGTTTTCGGCTCATCTCTAAAGCTTCTCATGTAGGAGTGCTGAGGTCCGATCACTAAGATGTGATCAAAGCAAGCTGTGGTAAATAGTGTAGGACTATTTCAAAATTTGATCACACAACCTCAAACGTTTCAGTCTGTTACTGTTCTAACAACTGATAGACTTTAGGTCAATAAGCACCATTGTCCTGGCCAAGCGGTTAAGCTGATGCACTAGAAATCCATTGGATCCCCCTCTCCATGTTTGAAATCTGCCGCACCAGTTTACCACCTCTGCTTTTAGCAGGCAGGCCAAATATCTGCATCTCTTAGGATGGCCTAGTGCAAATCAACCTATTGTTCAGCTGTCTCATTAAGCAAAGCTTCAGGTATTCATAGTAGAGATGTAGTTTTTAGAACAATAAGGGGATGTAGCTCAGTGGTATAGTGTATGCTTCGCATGTATGAGGTCACGGGTTAAATCCCCGGCATCACCATTCGGTTGACCAAGAAAGGTCTGTCGAGTGCCTTTTTGATCAAAATTAGGTCATGCAATGCTTTACCTACCAAAAATGTTGCAGAATGCTAACGTTCGAACAAGATAGAGAATTAAAACTATTGGAAATGTGTTGTCGTGGCCGAGTGGTTAAGGCGATGGACTAGAAATCCATTGGGGTCTCCCCGCGCAGGTTCGAATCCTGCCGTCAACGGTACAGGTTAATCAGTGCATACCTTTTCAAAAGCTAGTGCTGGTGAACACATTAATATGAGTACGGTATGTTTAGGCACTTGACAGCCACAGAATAGAAAAACATTGTTGTGTCACGACAAAGATTGAGGCCTGCCAACAACCGTTGGCCAGTTCTGCTATCTGTACGCAGACTATTTCTCTATGAAATGTATGGCACCGTACTGCCAGTCAATGATTAAGCAAATTTTCATGTATCGGTTGCACACATGTAC
>NC_136941.1:26798095-26910595 GCF_949987615.1 Pollachius pollachius | reverse complement strand
ATTAAAACTTTTGGAAATGTGTTGTCGTGGCCGAGTGGTTAAGGCGATGGACTAGAAATCCATTGGGGTCTCCCCGCGCAGGTTCGAATCCTGCCGTCAACGGTACAGGTTAATCAGTGCATACCTTTTCAAAAGCTAGTGCTGGTCAACACATTAATATGAGTACGGTATGTTTAGGCACTTGACAGCCACAGAATAGAAAAACGTTGTGTCACGACAAAGATTGAGGGCTGCCGACAACCGTTGGCCAGTTCTGCTATCTCTACGCAGACTATTTCTCTTTGAAATGTATGGCACCGTACTGCCGGTCAATGATGAAGCAAATTTTCATGTATCGGTTGCACACATGTACAATTGAAGTATTCTGTTTTCGGCTCATCTCTAAAGCTTCTCATGTAGGAGTGCTGAGGTCCGATCACTAAGATGTGATCAAAGCAAGCTGTGGTCAAGAGTGTAGGACTATTTCAAAATTTGATCACACAACCTCAAACGTTTCAGTCTGTTACTGTTCTAACAACTGATAGACTTTAGGTCGATAAGCACCATTGTCCTGGCCAAGCGGTTAAGCTGATGCACTAGAAATCCATTGGATCCCCCTCTCCATGTTAGAAAAACATTGTTGTGTCACCAGAAAGATTGAGGCCTGCCGACAACCGTTGGCCAGTTCTGCTATCTGTACGCAGACTATTTCTCTATGAAATGTATGGCATCGTACTGCCAGTCATTGATGAAGCAAATTTTCATGTATCGGTTGCACACATGTACAATTGAGGTATTCTGTTTTCGGCTCATCTCTAAAGCTTCTCATGTTGCAGTGCTGAGGTCCGATCACTAAGATGTGATCAAAGCAAGCTGTGGTCATCAGTGTAGGACTATTTCAAAATTTGATCACACAACTTCAAACGTTTCAGTCTGTTACTGTTCTAACAACTGATAGACTCTAGGTCGATAAGCACCATTGTCCTGGCCAAGCGGTTAAGCTGATGCACTAGAAATCCATTGGATTCCCCTCTTCATGTTAGAAAAACATTGTTGTGTCACCACAAAAGATTGAGGCCTGCCGTCAACCGTTGGCCAGTTCTGCTATCTCTACGCAGACTATTTCTCTTTGAAATGTATGGCACCGTACTGCCGGTCAATGATGAAGCAAACTTTCATGTATCGGTTGCACACATGTACAATTGAAGTATTCTGTTTTCGGCTCATCTCTAAAGCTTCTCATGTTGGAGTGCTGAGGTCCGATCACTAAGATGTGATCAAAGCAAGCTGTGGTCATCAGTGTAGGACTATTTCAAAATTTGATCACACAACCTCAAACGTTTCAGTCTGTTACTGTTCTAACAACTGATAGACTTTAGGTCGATAAGCACCATTGTCCTGGCCAAGCGGTTAAGCTGATGCACTAGAAATCCATTGGATCCCCCTCTCCATGTTAGAAAAACATTGTTGTGTCACCAGAAAGATTGAGGCCTGCCGACAACCGTTGGCCAGTTCTGCTATCTGTACGCAGACTATTTCTCTATGAAATGTATGGCACCGTACTGCCGGTCAATGATTAAGCAAACTTTCATGTATCGGTTGCACACATGTGCAATTTAAGTACTCTGTTTTCGGCTCATCTCTAAAGCTTCTCATGTAGGAGTGCTGAGGTCCGATCACTAAGATGTGATCAAAGCAAGCTGTGGTCAAGAGTGTAGGACTATTTCAAAATTTGATCACGCAACCTCAAACGTTTCAGTCTGTTACTGTTCTAACAACTGATAGACTTTAGGTCGATAAGCACCATTGTCCTGGCCAAGCGCTTACGCTGATGCACTAGAAATCCATTGGATCCCCCTCTCCATGTTAGAAAAACATTGTTGTGTCACCAGAAAGATTGAGGCCTGCCGACAACCGTTGGCCAGTTCTGCTATCTGTACGCAGACTATTTCTCTATGAAATGTATGTCACCGTACTGCCAGTCATTGATTAAGCAAATTTTCATGTATCGGTTGCACACATGTACAATTGAGGTATTCTGTTTTCGGCTCATCTCTAAAGCTTCTCATGTTGCAGTGCTGAGGTCCGATCACTAAGATGTGATCAAAGCAAGCTGTGGTCATCAGTGTAGGACTATTTCAAAATTTGATCACACAACCTCAAACGTTTCAGTCTGTTACTGTTCTAACAACTGATAGACTCTAGGTCGATAAGCACCATTGTCCTGGCCAAGCGGTTAAGCTGATGCACTAGAAATCCATTGGATCCCCCTCTCCATGTTAGAAAAACATTGTTGTGTCACCAGAAAGATTGAGGCCTGCCGACAACCGTTGGCCAGTTCTGCTATCTGTACGCAGACTATTTCTCTATGAAATGTATGGCATCGTACTGCCAGTCATTGATGAAGCAAATTTTCATGTATCGGTTGCACACATGTACAATTGAGGTATTCTGTTTTCGGCTCATCTCTAAAGCTTCTCATGTTGCAGTGCTGAGGTCCGATCACTAAGATGTGATCAAAGCAAGCTGTGGTCATCAGTGTAGGACTATTTCAAAATTTGATCACACAACCTCAAACGTTTCAGTCTGTTACTGTTCTAACAACTGATAGACTCTAGGTCGATAAGCACCATTGTCCTGGCCAAGCGGTTAAGCTGATGCACTAGAAATCCATTGGATTCCCCTCTTCATGTTAGAAAAACATTGTTGTGTCACCACAAAAGATTGAGGCCTGCCGACAACCGTTGGCCAGTTCTGCTATCTCTACGCAGACTATTTCTCTTTGAAATGTATGGCACCGTACTGCCGGTCAATGATGAAGCAAACTTTCATGTATCGGTTGCACACATGTACAATTGAAGTATTCTGTTTTCGGCTCATCTCTAAAGCTTCTCATGTAGGAGTGCTGAGGTCCGATCACTAAGATGTGATCAAAGCAAGCTGTGGTAAATAGTGTAGGACTATTTCAAAATTTTATCACACAACCTCAAACGTTTCAGTCTGTTACTGTTCTAACAACTGATAGACTTTAGGTCAATAAGCACCATTGTCCTGGCCAAGCGGTTAAGCTGATGCACTAGAAATCCATTGGATCCCCCTCTCCATGTTTGAAATCTGCCGCACCAGTTTACCACCTCTGCTTTTAGCAGGCAGGCCAAATATCTGCATCTCTTAGGATGGCCTAGTGCAAATCAACCTATTCTTCAGCTGTCTCATTAAGCAAAGCTTCAGGTATTCATAGTAGAGATGTAGTTTTTAGAACAATAAGGGGATGTAGCTCAGTGGTATAGTGTATGCTTCGCATGTATGAGGTCACGGGTTAAATCCCCGGCATCTCCATTCGGTTGACCAAGAAAGGTCTGGCGAGTGCCTTTTTGATCAAAATTAGGTCATGCAATGCTTTACCTACCAAAAATGTTGCAGAATGCTAACGTTCGAACAAGATAGAGAATTAAAACTACTGGAAATGTGTTGTCGTGGCCGAGTGGTTAAGGCGATGGACTAGAAATCCATTGGGGTCTCCCCGCGCAGGTTCGAATCCTGCCGTCAACGGTACAGGTTAATCAGTGCATACCTTTTCAAAAGCTAGTGCTGGTCAACACATTAATATGAGTACGGTATGTTTAGGCACTTGACAGCCACAGAATAGAAAAACATTGTTGTGTCACGACAAAGATTGAGGCCTGCCAACAACCGTTGGCCAGTTCTGCTATCTGTACGCAGACTGTTTCTCTATGAAATGTATGGCACCGTACTGCCAGTCAATGATTAAGCAAATTTTCATGTATCGGTTGCACACATGTACAATTGAAGTATTCTGTTTTCGGCTCATCTCTAAAGCTTCTCATGTAGGAGTGCTGAGGTCCGATCACTAAGATGTGATCAAAGCAAGCTGTGGTCAAGAGTGAATGACTATTTCAGAATTTGATCACGCAACCTCAAACGTTTCAGTCTGTTACTGTTCTAACAACGGATATACTTTAGGTCGATAAGCACCATTGTCCTGGCCAAGCGCTTAAGCTGATGCACTAGAAATCCATTGGATCCCCCTCTCCATGTTTGAAATCTGCCGCACCAGTTTACCACCTCTGCTTTTAGCAAGCAGGCCAAATATCTGCATCTCTTAGGATGGCCTAGTGCAAATCAACCTATTGTTTAGCTGTCTCATTAAGCAAAGCTTCAGGTATTCATAGTAGAGATGTACTTTTTAGAAAAATAAGGGAATGTACCTCAGTGGTAGAGCGTATGCTTCGCATGTATGAGGCCACGGAATCAATCCCCGACATCTCCATTCGGTTGTCCCAGAAAGGTCTGGCGAGTGCCATTTTGAGCAAAATTAGGTCATGCAATGCTTTACCTAACAAAAATGTTGCAGAATGCTAACGTTCGAACAAGATAGAGAATTAAAACTATTGGAAATGTGTTGTCGTGGCGGAGTGGTTAAGGCGTTGCACTAGAAATCCATTGGGGTCTCCCCGCGCAGGTTCGAATCCTGCCGTCAACGTTACAGGTTAATCAGTGCATACCTTTTCAAAAGCTTGTGCTGGTCAACACATTAATATGAGTACGGTATGTTTAGGCACTTGACAGCCACAGAATAGAAAAACATTGTTGTGTCACGACAAAGATTGAGGCCTGCCAACAACCGTTGGCCAGTTCTGCTATCTGTACGCAGACTATTTCTCTATGAAATGTATGGCACCGTACTGCCAGTCAATGATTAAGCAAATTTTCATGTATCGGTTGCACACATGTACAATTGAAGTATTCTGTTTTCGGCTCATCTCTAAAGCTTCTCATGTAGGAGTGCTGAGGTCCGATCACTAAGATGTGATCAAAGCAAGCTGTGGTCAAGAGTGTAGGACTATTTCAAAATTTGATCACACAACCTCAAACGTTTCAGTCTGTTACTGTTCTAACAACTGATAGACTTTAGGTCGATAAGCACCATTGTCCTGGCCAAGCGGTTAAGCTGATGCACTAGAAATCCATTGGATTCCCCTCTTCATGTTAGAAAAACATTGTTGTGTCACCAGAAAGATTGAGGCCTGCCGACAACCGTTGGCCAGTTCTGCTATCTGTACGCAGACTATTTCTCTATGAAATGTATGGCACCGTACTGCCGGTCAATGATGAAGCAAACTTTCACGTATCGGTTGCACACATGTACAATAGAAGTATTTTGTTTTCGGCTCATCTCTAAAGCTTCTCATGTAGGAGTGCTGAGGTCCGATCGCTATTATGTGATCAAAGCAAGCTGTGGTCAAGAGTGTAGGACTATTTCAATATTTGATCACACACCCTCAAACGTTGCAGTCTGTTACTGTTCGAACAACTGATAGACTTTAGGTCGATAAGCACCATTGTCCTGGCCAAGCGGTTAAGCTGATGCACTAGAAATCCATTGGATCCCCCTCTCCATGTTTGAAATCTGCCGCACCAGTTTACCACCTCTGCTTTTAGCAGGCAGGCCAAATATCTGCATATCTTAGGATGGCCTAGTGCAAATCAACCTATTGTTTAGCTGTCTCATTAAGCAAAGCTTCAGGTATTCATAGTAGAGATGTACTTTTTAGAACAATAAGGGGATGTAGCTCAGTGGTATAGCGTATGCTTCGCATGTATGAGGTCACGGGTTAAATCCCCGGCATCTCCATTCGGTTGACCAAGAAAGGTCTGGCGAGTGCCTTTTTGATCAAAATTAGGTCATGCAATGCTTTACCTACCAAAAATGTTGCAGAATGCTAACGTTCGAACAAGATAGAGAATTAAAACTATTGGTAATGTGTTGTCGTGGCGGAGTGGTTAAGGCGTTGGACTAGAAATCCATTGGGGTCTCCCCGCGCAGGTTTGAATCCTGCCGTCAACGTTACAGGTTAATCAGTGCATACCTTTTCAAAAGCTTGTGCTGGTCAACACATTAATATGAGTACGGTATGTTTAGGCACTTGACAGCCACAGAATAGAAAAACATTGTTGTGTCACGACAAAGATTGAGGCCTGCCAACAACCGTTGGCCAGTTCTGCTATCTGTACGCAGACTATTTCTCTATGAAATGTATGGCACCGTACTGCCAGTCAATGATTAAGCAAATTTTCATGTATCGGTTGCACACATGTACAATTGAAGTATTCTGTTTTCGGCTCATCTCTAAAGCTTCTCATGTAGGAGTGCTGAGGTCCGATCACTAAGATGTGATCAAAGCAAGCTGTGGTCAAGAGTGAAGGACTATTTCAAAATTTGATCACGCAACCTCAAACGTTTCAGTCTGTTACTGTTCTAACAACGGATATACTTTAGGTCGATAAGCACCATTGTCCTGGCCAAGCGCTTAAGCTGATGCACTAGAAATCCATTGGATCCCCCTCTCCATGTTTGAAATCTGCCGCACCAGTTTACCACCTCTGCTTTTAGCAAGCAGGCCAAATATCTGCATCTCTTAGGATGGCCTAGTGCAAATCAACCTATTGTTTAGCTGTCTCATTAAGCAAAGCTTCAGGTATTCATAGTAGAGATGTACTTTTTAGAAAAATAAGGGAATGTACCTCAGTGGTAGAGCGTATGCTTCGCATGTATGAGGCCACGGATTCAATCCCCGACATCTCCATTCGGTTGTCCCAGAAAGGTCTGGCGAGTGCCATTTTGAGCAAAATTAGGTCATGCAATGCTTTACCTAACAAAAATGTTGCAGAATGCTAACGTTCGAACAAGATAGAGAATTAAAACTATTGGAAATGTGTTGTCGTGGCGGAGTGGTTAAGGCGTTGGAGTCGAAATCCATTGGGGTCTCCCCGCGCAGGTTCGAATCCTGCCGTCAACGTTACAGGTTAATCAGTGCATACCTTTTCAAAAGCTTGTGCTGGTCAACACATTAATATGAGTACGGTATGTTTAGGCACTTGACAGCCACAGAATAGAAAAACATTGTTGTGTCACGACAAAGATTGAGGCCTGCCAACAACCGTTGGCCAGTTCTGCTATCTGTACGCAGACTATTTCTCTATGAAATGTATTGCACCGTACTGCCAGTCAATGATTAAGCAAATTTTCATGTATCGGTTGCACACATGTACAATTGAAGTATTCTGTTTTCGGCTCATCTCTAAAGCTTCTCATGTAGGAGTGCTGAGGTCCGATCACTAAGATGTGATCAAAGCAAGCTGTGGTCAAGAGTGTAGGACTATTTCAAAATTTGATCACACAACCTCAAACGTTTCAGTCTGTTACTGTTCTAACAACTGATAGACTTTAGGTCGATAAGCACCATTGTCCTGGCCAAGCGGTTAAGCTGATGCACTAGAAATCCATTGGATTCCCCTCTTCATGTTAGAAAAACATTGTTGTGTCACCAGAAAGATTGAGGCCTGCCGACAACCGTTGGCCAGTTCTGCTATCTGTACGCAGACTATTTCTCTACGAAATGTATGGCACCGTACTGCCGGTCAATGATGAAGCAAACTTTCACGTATCGGTTGCACACATGTACAATAGAAGTATTTTGTTTTCGGCTCATCTCTAAAGCTTCTCATGTAGGAGTGCTGAGGTCCGATCACTATTATGTGATCAAAGCAAGCTGTGGTCAAGAGTGTAGGACTATTTCAATATTTGATCACACACCCTCAAACGTTGCAGTCTGTTACTGTTCGAACAACTGATAGACTTTAGGTCAATAAGCACCATTGTCCTGGCCAAGCGGTTAAGCTGATGCACTAGAAATCCATTGGATCCCCCTCTCCATGTTTGAAATCTGCCGCACCAGTTTACCACCTCTGCTTTTAGCAGGCAGGCCAAATATCTGCATATCTTAGGATGGCCTAGTGCAAATCAACCTATTGTTTAGCTGTCTCATTAAGCAAAGCTTCAGGTATTCATAGTAGAGATGTACTTTTTAGAACAATAAGGGGATGTAGCTCAGTGGTATAGCGTATGCTTCGCATGTATGAGGTCACGGGTTAAATCCCCGGCATCTCCATTCGGTTGACCAAGAAAGGTCTGGCGAGTGCCTTTTTGATCAAAATTAGGTCATGCAATGCTTTACCTACCAAAAATGTTGCAGAATGCTAACGTTCGAACAAGATAGAGAATTAAAACTATTGGAAATGTGTTGTCGTGGCGGAGTGGTTAAGGCGTTGGAGTCGAAATCCATTGGGGTCTCCCCGCGTAGGTTCGAATCCTGCCGTCAACGTTACAGGTTAATCAGTGCATACCTTTTCAAAAGCTTGTGCTGGTCAACACATTAATATGAGTACGGTATGTTTAGGCACTTGACAGCCACAGAATAGAAAAACATTGTTGTGTCACGACAAAGATTGAGGGCTGCCGACAACCGTTGGCCAGTTCTGCTATCTCTACGCAGACTATTTCTCTATGAAATGTATGGCACCGTACTGCCAGTCAATGATTAAGCAAATTTTCATGTATCGGTTGCACACATGTACAATTGAAGTATTCTGTTTTCGGCTCATCTCTAAAGCTTCTCATGTAGGAGTGCTGAGGTCCGATCACTAAGATGTGATCAAAGCAAGCTGTGGTCAAGAGTGTAGGACTATTTCAAAATTTGATCACACAACCTCAAACGTTTCAGTCTGTTACTGTTCTAACAACTGATAGACTTTAGGTCGATAAGCACCATTGTCCTGGCCAAGCGGTTAAGCTGATGCACTAGAAATCCATTGGATTCCCCTCTTCATGTTAGAAAAACATTGTTGTGTCACCAGAAAGATTGAGGCCTGCCGACAACCGTTGGCCAGTTCTGCTATCTGTACGCAGACTATTTCTCTATGAAATGTATGGCACCGTACTGCCGGTCAATGATGAAGCAAACTTTCACGTATCGGTTGCACACATGTACAATAGAAGTATTTTGTTTTCGGCTCATCTCTAAAGCTTCTCATGTAGGAGTGCTGAGGTCCGATCACTAAGATGTGATCAAAGCAAGCTGTGGTCAAGAGTGTAGGACTATTTCAATATTTGATCACACACCCTCAAACGTTGCAGTCTGTTACTGTTCGAACAACTGATAGACTTTAGGTCGATAAGCACCATTGTCCTGGCCAAGCGGTTAAGCTGATGCACTAGAAATCCATTGGATCCCCCTCTCCATGTTTGAAATCTGCCGCACCAGTTTACCACCTCTGCTTTTAGCAGGCAGGCCAAATATCTTTATATCTTAGGATGGCCTAGTGCAAATCAACCTATTGTTTAGCTGTCTCATTAAGCAAGGCTTCAGGTATTCATAGTAGAGATGTAGTTTTTGAACAATAAGGGGATGTAGCTCAGTGGTATAGCGTATGCTTCGCATGTATGAGGTCACGGGTTAAATCCCCGGCATCTCCATTCGGTTGACCAAGAAAGGTCTGGCGAGTGCCTTTTTGATCAAAATTAGGTCATGCAATGCTTTACCTACCAAAAATGTTGCAGAATGCTAACGTTCGAACAAGATAGAGAATTAAAACTATTGGAAATGTGTTGTCGTGGCCGAGTGGTGAAGGCGATGGACTAGAAATCCATTGGGGTCTCCCCGCGCAGGTTCGAATCCTGCCGTCAACGGTACAGGTTAATCAGTGCATACCTTTTCAAAAGCTAGTGCTGGTCAACACATTAATATGAGTACGGTATGTTTAGGAACTTCACAGCCACAGAATAGAAAAACATTGTTGTGTCACGACAAAGATTGAGGCCTGCCAACAACCGTTGGCCAGTTCTGCTATCTGTACGCAGACTATTTCTCTATGAAATGTATGGCACCGTACTGCCAGTCAATGATTAAGCAAATTTTCATGTATCGGTTGCACACATGTACAATTGAAGTATTCTGTTTTCGGCTCATCTCTAAAGCTTCTCATGTAGGAGTGCTGAGGTCCGATCACTAAGATGTGATCAAAGCAAGCTGTGGTCAAGAGTGTAGGACTATTTCAAAATTTGATCACGCAACCTCAAACGTTTCAGTTTGTTACTGTTCTAACAACGGATATACTTTAGGTCGATAAGCACCATTGTCCTGGCCAAGCGCTTAAGCTGATGCACTAGAAATCCATTGGATCCCCCTCTCCATGTTTGAAATCTGCCGCACCAGTTTACCACCTCTGCTTTTAGCAGGCAGGCCAAATATCTGCATCTCTTAGGATGGCCTAGTGCAAATCAACCTATTGTTTAGCTGTCTCATTAAGCAAAGCTTCAGGTATTTATAGTAGAGATGTACTTTGAAGAACAATAAGGGGATGTAGCTCAGTGGTAGAGCGTATGCTTCGCATGTATGAGGTCCCGGGTTCAATCTTCATCTCCACAATGTAGTCAAGGTGATGATTGATTATGGCAACTTTTGGCAGAACCTTAAAGCTGGACTCCACCAAGAAGGTAAAAGTAAACTCATGTAATTTTGCTTTTATTCGTGTTCATTAGTATGTCCAATGATTTGCTAATGTCTTCTGTATTTCACTAAAAAGCTTGCAGGTGGCATTGAGAACATGGCCACGTGGATGAGGAACATCGGCAATGAACTTGGCCAAGTTCTGAACTCAGTGCTGACCACTTGTGAGGGGGCTGGCCTTGATGACCTGTGCCAAGGCGCTGTCCGGAGGTACAGGGATGCTGGTGAGCCAGAGCCAGATGCCATATATGTGGACAGGGACTGCTGCAGTGAGTCAGGTGTGTTGCCTTCAATTTGTGCTGGGATGTTTCTTATGAATTTGTTGTTTGATGAATAGTTTTAGTAGTATATTAATGCAATTGGTAATTGGCTAACTGGAAACAATCTGAATTACATGTATTTATGGCGTGTTGTTTATTATAGGGGAGAGCCCAGTTCTCACTTGGTTTCGTCCATGGACCTTCACAGTGAGACTGGATGTCTTTCACTTCATGAGGCGTTTCACCAATGGCCTGACCACTGAGCACCATCCACTATATGGCACATTCTGCTCAAAACTTTCCAGCTGCATTTTCGAATGGGACAAATCAGACATTGAAAAGTTGCAGCAGGCCAAGAGGGCAGAGCTGGTGAAAAAACACCCGGGACACATTCCTAATCACAGCCAGGTGTTATCGAGCATCACCTCCAGCGAACTGGCTAAGCACTGCCGCAGGAAAACCTGAGGGGTTGAGGAGACTCGCGCCCTCATTCAACGACTGTTGGACTCCATGTGGGACCTCACAGACACCACAGGGTTGTCTCTCATCAACCAAGAGATCATGTCTCGTGTGTGGGAGGTGCAGCAGAAGCACTTGCACTGCATCCAAGATCCACCTGGTGTACAGTTGTACATCAACACCGGATCAAAGTTGGAGAAGGGGGATAAAGCACTTGACGTCCTGAGATGTGGCAGAGGGTCCTCCTCTCTCTCTCTCTCTCTCTCTCTCTCTCTCTCTCTCTCTCATCTCTACCAGAGAGAGAGAGAGAGAGCTTTCATAAGCATCAATGCTGTTTCATCCCAGGCAAGTTGAAATTTTGTTAATGTATTAAGATGTGATTAAGCAATGTATTAAGTATTAAAATCTGTATTTAATATTACACTAATGTCCCTGTTGCAATGTATTTTGAATGTTATATCTCCCTTGTGAGTCGCTTTGGACAAAAGCGTCTGTTGAATGACTAAATGTAAATGCAAGTTGGCTTAACATTCTTTTTTTTTGTTGTCATTAATACTTTTGTCTTGCCAGGGTGGAGATGTAGTGCTCTGCATACGCAAATGTATATGCTGGAGGGGTTGTCCAGATGGAACATCAATCGGGCCCAGAAGGCTCTGAATATGAGTGTCACGTCACACACTCATATTTATGATGTTGATCTGATGTCCAGTGTGAACACCCTCAGCAACAGAGTCCTGGGAAGTGCACTCCTTCAAGAGTTTACGACGCTAAGATTCTCATGGCAACAAAAGAACAGATGCTGAACAATATTCTATGAATGCCAAACTGGCAGATCATGATGATTACAACTCTGTTCACTCACTCATTCTACTTCAATCTTATTTTTTCTGGTGACTACTTATGGCAGGTGAGCTTATTGCGGTGTAGTATTTGCTGGCCCAGTCCAACAGAGGACATCTGCTGAGTACGCCTGATGCAATTGGTGCCAACCTGCCAGAGGGGCCGGAGGAAGTTCAGGAGGATGAGTTTCCTGATGAGACAATACCTTAGGCCACTGATATTCTTTTCCCATCTTCTTCTCAGGTAATGATGTGATAGCCCTTTGATAATCTATCAGAACATCCTCCTCATCGTTATCCGCTTATCCGGGGTCGGGTCGTGACCCATCTATCAGAACATTTTCACTGTAAATCTAATTTGATGAGGGTAATTCCTTTGTGTTACATGGGCACAACAAAGTTCACCTCACTGTACTCTCATTCACTTCTTTCAAATAATTCCCTTTAGGAACCTACGGCTGAAAGTGAAGGTGCATCTCAGAGTCCTGTCAGCTCCCCATTTGAGGACAGTGGGCCATCACTTCAACTCCGGTAAAGTAGCTAATGTCTGACCATTAGAAATGCTTATTCCTTCAGTGTTTCTCTTAAATTAGCTATACAAACTGTTTTTGTTTTCATTTCATATGACAGGATAGTTGGTGTGATCCCAGAGGCATTCCCGGATGGTAGGCAGTCGTTGCCTTGGCAGGGTACCTTGTCAGCCTCAACCCGACGATAACTGCTCTTTCTAACAAAGAAATAGCAGATATATTGAGGTTGTACTCCTGCCTGGATGAAATCGACAAGTCCCCAACGAAGTACTCCCTAAAAAATAAGAAGAAGACCTTGCCAGGGCCATGGAGAGCTTCTCGGAAACGCAGTGGCTCTGCTCCAGGCCAGCAAGCAGCCGAGAGGTACCTGCAAATAATCAGCTTCAAGTATATGTGTGTAGCTGTGTGTTCATGTGTAATTAACTGCATACACAAACACTTTAATGGTGTGTGTATATACATTTAGTCTATAATATATTGTAATATATGTGTGGAAAACTGTGTTTGTACATTTTTATGTAACATACAGGGGTTTATATATATATATATATATATATATATATATATATATATATATTGTGACGACCCCACCACTCCACTAGGGGCCTCTGTGTTCTTTGCTGCTTTGCTCTCCCTTTGCAGGTTCCACGTCGTGGGAGGGTCATCTTCTTGATGAGACACCTGGGCTGGTGTCTATATAAGGCTCACCCTTCTGCAAATCTGGGGCTGGCTCTTGTTGCTGCAGCCATTGCTTTTGTTCTCTTTGTTTGCCACACACTCACACACATGCTTACACTACTGATAACTGACATTTATATATATTTTCTGTTTTTTATAGTCTTGGGTTGTGAATAAATGTTTAAGATAATTTCACTCTATAGTCTGGTCTCCCATCTTTGCCACAGTCAAGAGCCAGGCTGTGACAAGTGGGGGCTCGTCGGTTTTCTTGTTGACCGGGGTTTGTATTAGTGTAGTTGGTAAGATCTGCTAGGTGTGACGTCAGTGAGCGGTTGTAGCCTGTTAAGTTCAGTGATTGTTGAATGACTTCACATTCTGTTGACGCGGGAGACTTGGACTAGAGTGGTAAGCAAGCCATTTTGTTTTGGTTAATTTAAGTGGCTGTAACAGGAGGAAATTGTGCTCCGTCCTATGTGATCATTAAAGTTGCCGTTGTTTTGTCCCTGATAGGCGAAGAGCAACTTCCCTTGGAAGATTGCTAGGGGGTTTTGTAGTGTGGTGTTAAATGTGGCTGGAGCAGTAGTCTCGGGAGCACGTCCCAAGCTGCTGGTGGGGTCGCCATTTACTGGTTGCTCCACCAGGCTTGCGGGTTTCAGTGCGTAAATACCCACCGCAAAAACGCCTGAAGACTAGGGGGGGAGTTAGTTAGTTAGTTTTGATTAGGCAGTTAGAGGGACAAGACCACGGTAAAGTTTTGGTTGTGCTGGGGCTATGGTGAGCGTAGTGTGCTGTAGGAGTTGAACTTGTGGTGCTGCGTCTGGTAAATAATTCTGTTGGGTAAGTGGAGTGATGGCTAGTGTGGAGGCTCTTTTGCGAGCTCCATCAGAGGTGGAGTAGTCTCTCCTTTATAGTCTGGTCTCCCATCTTTGCCACAGTCAAGAGCCGGGCTGTGACATGAGAAATGTCCCACGATGCTGCGTGGGCAGACCTCAATCTTAAGGGTAGCGCAGACGTGTACCTGTGGCTTTCACCCCCAGCAGGTAATATTGAGAGCCTAGTGAAATAAATGCATTTTGTAGGCTTACAATTTGTGATATGGACGAAATCCTACATTGAATAATATTGATTAGTATTAATGCTTGTTTAATGTTTAATTCTTTCACAGTCTGTGTGACGTCCTGCAGCTAGCTCGGCCTCCACCTCAGCTGCGCTGCACAGAGCCCTGGGAGGCCTGCAGTGACGCTGGCAATGGGGAATATTTCCATCACATTAATTACCATTCACCTGGTTAACCATGATGAACTCATCTCAGATGTGTTTACAGAACTTTTATGCGTACCACTGTATGGTATCGGTGTGTATGAAGTTATTTTTAACACCACTTCATTAAGACTATTCTTGTTTGATTTTCAGTTTGAGAAAGCGCGGTTCGGTGGGACTTTGTCTGCTGCAGCCAGGCCGAATGTCAATGTGACTAGGAGCCCTGTTGAGGTAATTGATGGACCTATAGCTGTGCCTGATGCCTAAGAACACAGCCACACAGCCAAACACTATCCTTGTTTTGTAATTGTACTTCATCAGCTCCGTTTCCCCCTCTCTCCCAGCCTCCCTCCAGCCCTGCCACTGTGGAGAAGCTGGAAGAAGCACTCCATCAGCTACCCCACCTCGAGTGACGCCCCCCTCCAGTCCGAGATTCTACAGGCCTGTCTCCCCTTTCCCTCTGCCTCCATCCAGCCCTGTCATGTCGGCGGTCCATGTAATACTGTAATAACCAACTGTGATAACCTCTATACGGGTCTTACATACTGTAGCGTGTAGCGGATAGAGGACTTAGGATCTTTTTCATTTTCTTTACGTAGGTTGCATCAGATAGGAGTCCTGCTCCTCCTGGTCCCCTCCCTGTTCCTCCTGGTCTCCTCCTGGTCCCCTCCCTGCTCCTCCTGGTCTCCTCCTGGTCTCCTCCTGGTCTCCTCCCTGCTCCTCCTGGTCTCCTCCTGGTCTCCTCCTGGTCTCCTGGTCTCCTCCTGGTCCCCTCCCTGCTCCTCCTGGTCTCCTCCTGGTCTCCTCCCTGCTCCTCCTGGTCCCCTCCCTGCTCCTCCTGGTCTCCTCCTGGTCCCCTCCCTGCTCCTCCTGGTCTCCTCCTGGTCTCCTCCTGGTCTCCTCCTGGTCTCCTCCCTGCTCCTCCTGGTCTCCTCCTGGTCTCCTGGTCTCCTCCTGGTCTCCTCCTGGTCCCCTCCCTGCTCCTCCTGGTCTCCTCCCTGCTCCTTCTGGTCCTCCTGGTCCCCTCCCTGCTCCTCCTGGTCTCCTCCCTGCTCCTTCTGGTCCTCTTGGTCCCCTCCCTGCTCCTCCTGGTCCTCCTGGTCCCCTCCCTGGTCCTCCTGGTCCTCCCTGCTCCTCCTGGTGTCCTCCCTGCTCCTCCTGGTCTCCTCCTGGTCCCCTCCCTGCTCCTCCTGGTCTCCTCCTGGTCCCCTCCCTGCTCCTCCTGTTCTTCTCCTGTTCTCCTCCTGGTCTCCTCCTGGTCTCCTCCTGGTCTCCTCCTGGTCCCCTCCCTGCTCCTCCTGGTCTCCTCCTGGTCTCCTCCCTGCTCCTCCTTGGTCCTCCTGGTCTCCTCCTGGTCTCCTCCTGGTCTCCTCCCTGCTCCTCCTGGTCTCCTCCCTGCTCCTCCTGGTCTCCTCCCTGCTCCTCCTGGTCCTCCTGGTCTCCTCCTGGTCCCCTCCCTGCTCCTTCTGGTCCTCCTGGTCTCCTCCTGTTCT
Source organism: Pollachius pollachius (assembly GCF_949987615.1). Lineage (NCBI taxonomy): Eukaryota > Metazoa > Chordata > Actinopteri > Gadiformes > Gadidae > Pollachius > Pollachius pollachius. Next base: position 26,894,727 of record NC_136941.1, on the reverse strand, counting down.
CCTCCTGGTCCCATCCCTGCTCCTCCTGGTCTCCTCCTGGTCCCCTCCCTGCTCCTCCTGGTCTCCTCCTGGTCCTGGACGTGGACAGGTACTACCTGATGGGGACGGAGACCCTCAGGTTCATCTCCCCCGGGTGCATTACCAACTACCTGTCCACGAGCCAGAGCGTCCTGGACCAGCTGAGCCTGGCTCTCCGCGGGGGGGTTCCGCCTCATCATGACCGGCAAGTGAGTTCAGATCATGAACACAAATATCTGTAGTCAGTAATCCAGCAAATAGCAATAATTTATCACACTAAACAACATAGAATATCAATATTAGATAAAAACTATTTGTCCAACAAAACTAAATCATTTGGTACAATTATACCTGTCCACAAAAGTATGCGTAGTATCCGAATGCTACGGCAGAGGACCCTCGGCAACAGCTCCCCACGCCTGGCCCAACAGCTGCGGGAGAACCACAGCGGCTGCAGCGTTCGGCCCGCTACATGGAGCTGTGCATGACTTTACACCGCAGGCCCGGTCTCTTCCCTGTGGTCCGTCAGAGGCCCCCGAGCCAATGGCTGTCCCGACCAACAGGTGGCTCCTGACGGCGTACGGGAAGGACTTGATGAGCCGTATGGGCCGCATCAAGGCCAACATCACCTCAGCCTTTGGTTCCATTTTAAAAATGGATTCCACAAAGAAGGTAAGAGGACATCAACAACAATGCATCAACAATGCATGAAATTTGTTTTCTCATAACACCATATCCCAGCTTGTGAGCCATTGTGTGTGTCAATGTTATTATGTGTCAATGTTGTGTCAATGTTTATTTGATGTGCATTTTTTCGTGTGTAAATGCCTATTTATATGTTTATTCCTAGATGTACTTTCGTGTATATATTTTGTTTCTGTTTTGTTCTTATTCTAATATCTATTATTGTTTTGAAAGCCCTCCAAATTTGTTTATTCTGTTTTAATTCCAGATGACCAAAGAGCTGTCTAGAGCCGCCAAGGGGACGGCACTCTGGGTGTCCTCCGCCAGCAACGAGAAGGGGCAGGTCCTGATCAGCGTCCTGACCGCCCAGGAGGGAGCTGGACTGGACCGGATGGTGTCAGGCCTCATCAGGCCCTACAGCGAGGCAGGCGTGGCCCCCCCTATACTCCTCTATGTGGACTGTGGCTGCTTCAAGGAGACGGGAGGGGAGAACAAGCTGAAGGCCAGGTTCGGCGGCCTGCCAGACCTCGTCATCCGGCTGGACGTCTGGCACTTCCTTCGGGGGCTTGCGGCCGGTTGCACGACCGACGCCCACGCCCTGTACCCCATCTTCATGGCCGAGCTCTCCGTCCGCCTGTTCGATAGGGACCCTGAGGATGTGGCCCTTCTGTGCCACGCAAAGAGGGAGGAGCGTTGGAGGGAGGGTGTGCCTGGCATCTCCGAGGCTCTGGTGGACAGTCGTTTAACCAAGGCTCAGTTGGCGCTGTACGGCAGGCGGAGGACCCGCGGAGAGGAGGCCACCGTCCGCCAGGTGGAGGCCCTGCTGCAGGAGCTGATGGGGGACAAAGGCAGGGACCTGCTGCGTGTTCCCCTCCTGGACCAGGTGAGGATGGGGCACATCTGGGGGGTTCAGAAGAGGCACGTCAAGGGCATCCAGGACCTGCCAGGTGTGGCTCTTTACACAAAGACCGGCACCACCACCACCAAGGAGGGCGTTGTCCTCACCAAGGACAGGTGTGGGCGAGGTTCAACGTCCCTGGAGTCCTTCCACTGCCACCTGAACCGCTTTATTCCAGGTGAGTTTTAATGGCATCACCAGCGTCTAATACACTGACGACCATTTACTTTAATGGTTAATAGATGTTTTACAATACAATATTCTCTACTTTCAGGGACCCAGGCCAATGACCTGAACTTCCAGCTCTACCTTCTGGAAGGGCTGAACCGGTGGAACCAGGACCGGCTGCTGCTGCTGTGGCTGAGAAGACGTCCGCTCTCCTCAGCTACTTGGGGGACTTGGTACATTGTGTCAACACATTTGGCACCAATGTGTTTGGACAGATGTTTGTCCCCTCCTTCTGCCTCCCCACCAAGTACACTGGTAAGTTGCACTGAATACTGAATACTTCAAACTGGGACATGAAATGACGACCAGGCTTGTATACGTTTGAAATAAAATGTTTTAATGTTGTTCAAATATTTGCATATTCTGTCGTCCAATCTGTCATCATAAATGTTAACAAGTCATAACAGGAAGGTGCTATCAGGGATTAAAATTAACGATGTCCCGTCATCCCGGGGACGTAATTAATTGTCATTGGGAGGATTTTTATTCTCTCTCGGGTCGACCTCGGGACGAAGAGAATTTTGTGGGCCCTGACTTCATTTTTCTGTTTAAGTTTAAATTTCTGTTTTAGACCCCCAGGCCAGAACGGCCTGGGGGTCTAACACCGTCATATATATATATATATATATAAATTTCATAGCATTTCACATTAATCACAATTATTACACGGGTGTTCTCAATGCCAGGGAACGCTCCGTTCACTCGCATAGGCCCTTCACAACTTCTGGTGGTGAATTAGCTAAGTATAATCATGAGTATAATTGACCGCTGTCAAGGAAAACAACAGATTTTTCGCCTCTAATGACGTCTTTGGTATCACTCCGCAAGTACCAGTAACTTGTCAGCCCTAGTGTCTTCGGTTGCTAAGCGACGTCAACGTCTTTGGCAGACTATTTCTCTGCTGATCAACACTACGAATGCTGGTATCAAATAAATCGTAAAAAGACACACCATGTGAAGTTATTTTTTCGTTTTGGCAAGTAGCCGTGTAATAAGCGGGATAATGTAGAGAACATCGCCGGTCATGATTGAAAATAAGCCCCTTCAGGGCGAAGCAAGTTCGCCCTGAAGGGGCTTATTTTCCCGATAATGACCGGCGTTCTATACATTATCCCTTACATATCCCGCTGCTTCGGGTTTGCCTTTGTAGGCGCGTTGAGAGGAGGAGCGGGCGAATCCGCTGTCAGTGCGTGTGCATGTACGATACGCAGGTTTATCCAATAGGTGGTAGCGTACCTGCGCACCATTGGCATGTGTGCGCTTGTCTCTGTGTGTGCTTGTCTCTGTGTGACATGTGGCATGTGAAATGACTCAACATGGTTGAGTCTGTCAGAAGCAACCTGACCAGGTTTTCCACTTGCCCAAATAGTCTACGTACCTCTACAGGCAATCCACGAATGATCCCTGCAGCCTCTGCACTGTTGCTAAATGAGTGGTTCAGGTGAAACATAGAAAGCTGCACTGAAGGTGACTCTGTTCAACTCTGGGTATTTCTCAATGACTGCAGCATCAATCTCTCCACTCAGAAGTGTCTCTTCCAACTTTTGCAAAGTCAACAAATCATCCTGGTTAAATAGCTCACTGAGCTATGCATCTACATATCCAGGACTTTAAAGAATTCCCCTCTGTAGTGATCCTTGGCACTTTTAGGCTGATGTGTCTCAGCTCCAATGAAGCGTTTTGGGGGCGGTCTGGTCTGTGGAATGGTAATGGGCTTAACACCTAAAGACTGCACCACAGCCGTCGCCTCTTCAAACAGAGTTTTAAAACTTGCCTCATTTCTTTTGGCCTTGATTGAGGTCCTACCAACTTGAACAGCAGCCTTCATGCCAGCAATGTTTCCAGTTCTCTTCTGGAAAGAGATGTTCAGGCATTCAAGCTCACAAATCACTGGTGAGGCAAGGATGAGACCCAAAACTGTTTTGCCTTTCCTAAACTGCTCCAGCAGCCCATTAGCAGTAGATGCAGTATTTGAGGCACCACAAGCTGTCTCCTGCAAGCTGGCCAGCACTGACCCATACTGTGACAAAACAGCTGTGATGGCTCTGCCCCGTACTGTCCATCTCGTGGGACACAGGGGTTTTGTTGCAGTGCATGATGGGTTCTCTGCATGTGCTATTGCTGCATGGACCGCCTTAAACTTCCCTGAATGAGACAGAAGGACTCCAAGCTGGTTGACCCAATCCAATGAGTCTCTGATCAGAACAGAGGCTAAGCAAGCTTTCTTTGTGATTAAATTAGTACAGTGGGCTCCACGGTAAACATAAAGTGCTAGTGGCTGCTCTTGTTTTATCAGTGCCTGTGCACCAGCATGCTTCCCAGCCATATAAGCTGCCCCGTCATAAGTTTGACCTTTTTAAACCATGCATTGGTAAATTTAATCTCAGCAGCACATCTTTAACTACTCCAGCAAGGCTTTTTCCTGTTGTTTCAGTAACAGAATACATGCCGATGAACTCTTCATGGGGCTTCAGGTCATTGTCAACATAACGCAGGCAAATACTTTCTTGTTCTTGCCCAGAAATGTCTTGTGTTCCATCCATAATAACTGCATACTGAATAACTGGTAGATCTCTGATTGTATCAGCTATTCCACTTACCATATTGTTGCTCATTGCAGACAGAATTTCATTCTGGATCTGTGGACTGATGTACTCTTTCTGGGACCTCTGCAACCATTTGGCTAAAAGGACATCATCCTCTGCCTTGTCTTTCAAGATTTGATACAAATTACTGTTTTCATCCTCATGTCCTCTCAAGGCCTGTCCCTGTCGTGCCAAATATTTGATTGAACTCACGATTTTCCCCAGACAGTGCCTGTTGTCTGATTGTGTATTTGCCAAAGCACTGGACAACTGTGCATTTATTGGGTGATTTTCTTGTGCAGTCGCAGAGACAGCGTGACGGTGTGTATGACTACTTTCGTCTGTTTTAAATGTTTCAATAGCTTTCTTCCAATTTTTGAATCCAGAAGTGATAAAGGCGGGCTCGGATTTTACAGCAAATGGTGTGGGTTTGTCCTGGTAAACTCTCATGCATTAAAAACACAAAACCCCCTTTTGTACTGCATCATAATGTAGCCAGGGAAACGGTACCACCGCTCTTGGAAGGAGAGAGTTCTGTTAGACAGAACTTGAGTTTCAAGGAATTTTGGATATGGCTGATATGACTCTGTCATCTCTGCCCTGACTTTAGTGTCTCTCAGCTGTCTGTCCCTGCTCTGAACACGCTAAAAGGAAAACAGTCACAATGTCACACAATGCAACAAGACTGCAGTTACTACAAGCACCCTAACCCTAACCCTTTAAGGTTAGGTGAATAAGGTATAGAAAAATACTGATGGTAAAGCTAGTGGAATATTAAAATCAGGTTTGTAATTTTCAATTTTCACTTATGTTCAAATTTCCTCTCATGATCAACAACCTAACATCACCTCTGTTACGCCACGTCCTGCTACACGGTCCAACACCCCCATCTAGTGGCCGCTTGGCGCCATTGGTACTCACCCTCTCAACACACCTGTCTGCAATCTGCAATCACTGTTCCCTACTTCAGCCGGGGATCTCCAATCAGCCGGCGCCAGTTTGTCGTTTACTACACCTCAGTCAGTATCGGTCCTACCAGCGTTAAACCAAGTCCAGCCCGTTTTCCCTGTCTTCCAGTAACCCTCTTTCCTCTTCCGTAGTTCTCCGTCCGTCACCCTGTTTACCTGTTGCCGACTCCTCGCCTGCCTGACTACCCGCCTACCGCCGAGCCCCTGCCTGTCTGACTGCCCGTCCGACTGCCCGTCTGTTACGAACCCTCGCCTGCCTGACAACCGCTTGTCGTTACCCCTTGTCCCAATAAACCCCATTTCCTTTCCACCCCGTCTCTGCCTCCCTGTGTCAAGCGTTTGGGTCCTCTCATCCTGTCCCCATAACAACCTCACTCTTCATATACTGTAGCACCTACCTGCAACTCTGCAGTGCTGGCTTTCCCTGATTCACCCTCACTGTTAGTGTCCAGCTGGACCTCATCTGATCTCTAATATGAAAGCAGTGGGGATTAATAAGTCATAGAAAAATACTGATGGGGTTGTCAAGAACAAGGGAAAAACATACAGACAGACTAACTCCTTTCTTGATGTGGGAGATGTGTGACGTTACTCGTTTTCAAGTGACATGGGTTAAGTTAATAGAAAAATAATGTTCTTTTTACAGTCATCTTAAATCAAATCACTTTTTGTCCTTTACTGTAAAGTCCACATTTTCGCCAGCAAACATTGGCTAGTAACGTTCATAATAACAACTTTTACCTAGCAAGAGTGTACTAGTTAGATGTTGAATCAAAACATCAGCTTAACATCAACAACTCTAACGTTAGTCTGAAAGTATAATTATCCTCCTGGAAAAAATTGACCAACTCACATTTCCTTGAGAAAGAAATCATTTAAACTGCGCTGCTGCTGTCTTCTCATCTTAACGGCTCTAACCTGTCGCTAGCTGCAGACACCCGCATCTCAAACAGTCTGAGCCGTTGAGGGGACGAAGGTGTGTAATGGCCTCAACTTAGCCTTCTAGGCAGCGATTCAAAGTCGTTTCCAGCCTGAAGGCTTTCCAACCCGCGTCTCCAACCCTGAGCGCTGCCTTAAAGGCTCCGTGGGGGGCATACAACACCATTCACAGGGCCGGAGACGAGACGCTGTGTTGAATGTCCGAATGAATGTCCACCTCCACCTGCTGCCACCTCCACCTGCTGCCACCTCCACCTGCTGCCACCTCCGCCTGCTGCCACCTCCACCCACCTGCTGCCACCTCCACCTGCTGCCACCTCCACCTGCTGCCACCTCCACCTGCTGCCACCTCCACCCACCTGCTGCCACCTCCACCCACCTGCTGCCACCTCCACCTGCTGCCACCTCCACCCACCTGCTGCCACCTCCACCCACCTGCTGCCACCTCCACCTGCTGCCACCTCCACCTGCTGCCACCTCCACCTGCTGCCACCTCCACCTGCTGCCACCTCCACCTGCTGCCACCTCCACCCACCTGCTGCCACCTCCACCCACCTGCTGCCACCTCCACCTGCTGCCACCTCCACCCACCTGCTGCCACCTCCACCTGCTGCCACCTCCACCTGCTGCCACCTCCACCTGCTGCCACCTCCACCCACCTGCTGCCACCTCCACCCACCTGCTGCCACCTCCACCTGCTGCCACCTCCACCCACCTGCTGCCACCTCCACCCACCTGCTGCCACCTCCACCTGCTGCCACCTCCACCCACCTGCTGCCACCTCCACCTGCTGCCACCTCTCCCACCTGCTGCCACCTCCACCCACCTGCTGCCACCTCCACCTGCTGCCACCTCCACCCACCTGCTGCCACCTCCACCTGCTGCCACCTCCACCTCCACCTGCTGCCACCTCCACCTGCTGCCACCTCCACCTGCTGCCACCTCCACCCACCTGCTGCCACCTCCACCTGCTGCCACCTCCACCTCCACCTGCTGCCACCTCCACCTGCTGCCACCTCCACCTGCTGCCACCTCCACCCACCTGCTGCCACCTCCACCTGCTGCCACCTCCACCTGCTGCCACCTCCACCCACCTGCTGCCACCTCCACCCACCTGCTGCCACCTCCACCTGCTGCCACCTCCACCTGCTGCCACCTCCACCTGCTGCCACCTCCACCCACCTGCTGCCACCTCCACCTGCTGCCACCTCCACCTGCTGCCACCTCCACCCACCTGCTGCCACCTCCACCTGCTGCCACCTCCACCTGCTGCCACCTCCACCCACCTGCTGCCACCTCCACCCACCTGCTGCCACCTCCACCTGCTGCCACCTCCACCTGCTGCCACCTCCACCCACCTGCTGCCACCTCCACCTGCTGCCACCTATCTTACCCTATGTATTCATATTTATATATATATATATAGGATATGTGAACGTGACACATGCACAATGTGCTTATCCAAATTTCTCTAGGTCATCTTCCCCTCAGAACAGAGGAGCCTCGCGCTGGATCCACTCGGCAACGATGCCTCCAAGATGAAAAGATGTCTGGAGACCACAAGGTTCAGAACAGTTGTGTTCTATGGCCTGACCCCGGCAGGCGGAATGCTGTTATTTAACCATTGGAGTATGGGTGAAACCGGTGTGTGAGAGCTGTGGTACTGTCCATGGCGATGCATGAGTGCACCTCGTGCTCTGGTGACTGGGATATGTGGTGCTGTCCATTGGGCTGGACTGGATGTTTCAGAATTGCATAATAATTTGCTGCTTTTTGTCTACTTTTCAGAGCATTCATGAGAGCGATGGGCAGTACGGTGTCCAGGTGGAAAGCCAACACTGTGCCACAAAGCTTTCAGCAGGATTTCACTTCATGTGGAATATTTGCCATCAAAGTAAGTTCGTGAATTGCATATTTCTTTATGGAAACATGAAGCAGATTTTGAAAAGGTCTCTTTTTTCAACCTTTAAACTCCTAGAGAGACATAAAGTTGATGAATTCTGATAAAGTTAAACTGGGCCAGTGTGGAAATTGCATTAAATGAAGGATACAATTTCGCACGTTGAGCACACGGTTGTGTGACTCGTTTATTTAGTTTTTGAAAACAGGAATCAAAACGTGCTGCAAGAGAACATATGCCGCATCGGGCTCCGCGTCATGAGAAGCTCGTAATCCTTAAAGTGACAGCGATCCCTGAAACACAGAGACAGTAAAAGACATGCCTAACACAGTGTAAAGAACAACACATAACAAAATACTGTAGGTGAATTATGTAACACTCACTACACATGTCCCCCCAGAATTCACCATCAGGAGAAAACAAAAACAAAACAGTCATCGCGGGGGCGGGCGTATTAACCGGCCACAACGGCTGCGTCGTACAGGAGGTCGAGGAGCCACAACTGTGGCAGGCGTCCCGCCATGACACGGGTATGAGGCCTGGAGTGTGGGAGTCCCGGGAGGGAGGGGAGCAGGGGGCAGGGGCAGAGCTGGAGGTCGTCCGCGTCGTGGGGGCTGAGCCAATTCAATGGGCCTGGCCACGTCCAAGTGAGCTGGCTTGAGGCGGTCAATGGAGAGTCGCTCCGGCCTGCCGCCCATGTCCACCACAAAATGTTTGTCCCCCGTCTCCAAAACCCGGAAAGGGCCCTCGTAGGGGGGGCGTAACGGTCCCCTGTGGGCGTCGTGGCGAATGAAAACGTAGTCAGCCGTCCGAAGCCCAGCGGGGATGTGCGACTGAGGGAGGCCGTGACGGGAAGTGGGGACAGGTGCGAAAAGCCTTGCATTGTCCAGTAGCGTGGACCGCTGGAGAGTGGCAAGACCAAGGAACGGTGGTGCCAGGGACGAAATCCCCTGGAACCCGCAGCGGCTGGCCATACACAAGCTCTGCGGAGGAGGACTGTAGGTCTTCCTTTGGTGCAGTCCTGATGCCAAGCAGTACCCATGGGAGCTTGTCAACCCAGTTGCTGTCTTTGAGGCTGGCACGAAGAGCAGCCTTCATCGACCTATGAAATCGCTCACAGAGTCCGTTAGCCTGTGGGTGATATGCGGTCGTGTGGTGGAGTTTCACTCCGAGGCTCTGTGCGACAGCGTTCCACAGCTCAGAAGTAAACTGCGCGCCCCGGTCAGAGGATATGTCGGAAGGAGTGCCGAAACGGGCAACTCAGGTGCTGAAAAACGCCCGTGTCATTTCGACCGACGCTAGCGACGTCAGTGGCACAGCCTCAGGCCAACGGGTGGTCCTGTCAACCATGGTCAACAGGTAGGTGAAACCGTGAGAGGAGGGCAGAGGGCCGACCAGATCCACGTTCACATGGTCAAACCGTCTCTCCGGCACCGGGAACAACTCCAACGGGGCTTTAGTGTGGCGGTGCACTTTGGCCCGCTGGCACTCAAGACAGGTGTTAGCCCAGTCCCTAACGTCCTTCTTGAGGCCGTGCCAAACAAACTTAGCCGCAACCAATCTCTGTGACGCTTTCGAACCTGGGTGGTAAAGACCATGGATGGCATCAAAAACTTTTCGTCTCCATCCCGTGGGAATGATTGGGCGAGGACTGCCTGTGGAGACGTCACACAGGAGCGTGGTGCCGGCGTCGCTAAAAACCACATCCTCTATTTTCAGCCCTGTTGTCGAGGTCCTCAGGAGTTGCACGTCTGGGTCTGTGGTCTGGTCCGCTGCAATGCGGTTGTAATCCAAACCAAGATGGACTGCTCCTACCACAGCCTGTGACAGGCAGTCCGCCACCTGGTTGTCCTTACCGGCAACGTGTTGTAAATCCGTGGTGAACTCGGAAATGTAGGACAGATGACGTTGCTGGCGGGCGGACCACGGCTCAGCCACCTTGGCCATGGCGAAAGTCAGCGGCTTGTGGTCGCCAAAAGCGGTGAAGTGTCGACCCTCCAACAGGGAACGAAAGTGTCTGATGGCGAGGTAGAGACCAAGCAGCTCCCGGTCGAAAGTGCTGTACTTCTGCTCGTTGGGACGCAACTGACGGCTGAAGAAGGCAAGTGGCTGCCAGGCCCCGCCCACCCACTGCTCGTAGACGGCACCGACAGCGTAGTCCGAGGCATCCGAGGTGATGGCGATGGAGGCTGTGGGAGAAGGGTGTGCCAGCATGGTGGCGTTCACCAGGGCTGCCTTAGTGGCAACAAAAGCCTTGTCCCTGCCCTCAGTCCACTCTACAGCGTGCTTGGGCTTACCTTGCAAGGCCTCATGCAAGGGTCGCATGAGCTGGGCGGCTCGAGGGATGAAACGGTGGTAAAAATTCACCATGCCGAGGAACTCCTGCAGGGACTTGACAGTGAGCGGGCGTGGGAACTGTGCGACCGCCTCCACCTTTGATGGGAGAGGGGCTGCACCGTCCTTAGTGACTCTGTGTCCCAGGAAATCGATGGTGGAGAGACCAAACTGGCACTTGGCGGGGTTGACAATTAGCCCATGTTGGCTGAGCCGCTCAAAAAGCGTCCGGAGGTGCGCCAGGTGCTGGGATTTGGACGTGCTCGCCACTAGGATGTCATCCAAGTACACAAAAAGAAAAGGCAGCTCCCGCAAAACAGAGTCCATGAGGCGTTGAAAAGATTGAGCTGCGTTTTTAAGGCCAAACTGCATCCGCAGGAACTCAAACAGACCAAACGGCGTGATCACTGCTGTTTTGGGAACGTCCAGTGAGTGTACAGGCACCTGATTATATCCCCGGACAAGGTCCACCTTGGAAAAAATCACCATACCAGCCAGGTGGGCCGAAAAATCCTGAATATTCGGCACTGGGTACCGGTCAGGCGTCGTTGCCTCATTTAGCCGCCCGTAGTCGCCACACGGGCGCCAGCCGCCGCCGGGTTTGGGGACTATGTGGAGGGGTGAGGCCCACGGGCTGTCGGACCGGCGGACTATACCCAGGCGCTCCATGTTCGCAAACTCAGCCTTCGCAACGGCAAGCTTGGTCGGGTCGAGGCGCCGAGCACGGGCGTAGACGGGTGGACCAGTAGTGGCGAGATGGTGCTCCACACCATGCTTCACGGCAGACGCAGAGAAAGTAGGCTGAGTGAGGGCTGGGAAACCGGCAAGTAGATGGTGGAAGTCATCTGAGGTGGAGAGCATGCTAGACAGTCGTATGGAGTCAGCCCCGCTGAGCGTGCACGCATAGGAACAAAACGTGACGGCGTCAATCAAACAGCGGTTCTTTACATCCACCAACAGTCCATGCGCACACAAAAAATCGGCGCCGAGGAGGGGAACGGAGACCTTTGCTGTAATAAAGTCCCAGCCAAACCGGTGGCCTCCGAAACACAACTAAATATACCTCGTTCCATAGGTACGGATGGGGCTACCATTAGCAGCTTCCATAGGGGGGCCGTGGCCATCGGTCACCATGTCCAAACGGGAAGCAGGAAGGACGCTCCTCTGTGCTCCCGTGTCGCACAAGAATCGCCGTCCGGAGATGCTGTCGCGGATGAAAAGCAGCCTGCCAGCACGGCCGACGCTCATGGCCACTACCGAGCGCCGGCCCTGGTGTTTCCCAACCCGCCGTAACTGCATGGCGGACGGCATTTAAGAGCCTTCGGTCCAAACTTTGCATGGTAGAAACACATGCCTGAAGACTGCTGCGGGCCTGAAGACTGCTGGGGGTCAGAAGACAGCTGCCGACGAGAAGTGGTGGCAGCGATGAGCGTGGAGTCGTCCAGTGTCACAGGAGCGATGTGCGCGGGAAAAATCGCGGCCACACAGTGCCCTTGACCCGCCAGGAAAAATTTATCAGCCTCCTCAGCCAGCCTCCGACAGTCAGTGATCATGGTGTTGGCCAAAGCAGCCCTCACTTGGGAAGGCAGCTGACGCAGGAAAAGCTGAACAAAAAGAAAATCGGGTTCGTGCTCACCCATTAGATCCAGCATACGGTCCATGAGCTCAGACGGTTTGCTGTCGCCGAGCCCTTGAAGTGAGAAAAGCCTGCTGGCTCTCTCAGCGTCCGACAGTTCAAATGTCTTTAACAGGTGGGCTTTGAGTGCCGCATACTTCTCCCTTGCCGGAGGATTTTTAAGGAGGCTCACCACTCTGGATGCTGTCGAATTTCCAAGAGCTGACACAACGTAGTAGTACCTCGTCGTATCCGCGGTGATCTCCCGCAACGCGAACTGCGCTTCGGTCTGGGCGAACCATGCCGACGCCGACGATTCCCAGAATTCGGGGAGCTTGAGAGTAACAGCGTTCGCGGTCATGGTCGTGTCGGTCGTGTCGTGTCCCTGGATACGTCCAGCAGACTAACGTCGGGGTCACCAGTGTGGAAATTGCATTAAATGAAGGATACAATTTCGCACGTTGTGTGACTCGTTTATTTAGTTTTTGAAAACAGGAATCAAAACGTGCTGCAAGAGAACATATGCCGCATCGGGCTCCGCGGGCTCAGCGATCCCTGAAACACAGAGACAGTAAAAGACATGCCTAACACAGTGTAAAGAGTATGTTTTGAATATTCATTTATTCAAACATGTTCTTAGTATGCTGAGAAAGTCCTGGCAGAGGAGTCTCCTACTTTCCCAAACAGTGAAGGGGCAGTGGTTAACTACAGGAGGGAAATTGCTGTAACACTTCTCAATGAGACTGGTATGTTAACCCTTTTCAAACTTCTATTAAAACCATGAGGATTTCAAATATCATAATTGAAATGAATATTAAAAAGTCTAGAAAGTTGGTATGTACCACTCATGGTATGTTTCCCCATGGAAATAAGAAGAAAATATTATATGTAATCAATAACATATCTTAACCAACTGATCTCAGTGAGCTGTGCCACTGCTGTGGAGAGGGAGAAGAAGCGAGAGGAGGAGGGTCTCAAGACAGACCTGACTGGGTGAGTTATTGTTATAACAACACGTTTTCTAGTTTTTTGCTTATTTAGATCAGCCTGAGTTCTTGGCTCATGTTGTTGGCAGAAGGCATGATGTAAACAAGTACCAGCCAGATCTGGCTAAATTCATGTGAATTAGGGTCTGAATGTTAAACAGCAGCTGTACATGTAACATGGATGTCAATATAACTGTCTTAAACCATGTCTTATTGACATATATACAAACCTCGCCTGTGTCTTTGCATGACTGTGTATTAGGGGTGTAACGATACATGTATTTGTACCGAACCGTCACAGTACAGGCACTTTGGTGCGGTTACAGAGGTGGACCGCGGTGCGTAAATGCGGCGTACATAGCGTTAATATGGCGAATGTAAAGGCTTGTTTTGCGATGCGGAATTTAAAACTTGAAGTCGGAGTTCCCCCCGGACCGTGTAGCCAAAGTATACTACTCCGACTCCGTAATCCGACTCCGTAACTACGGAGACCCCTCAGCAGCTCTCCGTCGGGATGGCGGATACGTAATGCATTTCGCCGCCCGATCGATCTTATATGTTGACTACAAACCATGTAAGCAACTTCCAAAGCTTTTCAAATCTTACTTGCGATGTGATTGCGGAATCTTATTCCGCAATCACAGCCCTTGCCGTCTCCGCTGCGTCGACCAATAGGTCCATGGCGTCGACGGATAGTTAAAAAATATTGGATGCTCTCCGGCTATGGAGAGGGCTCTCCGTGTCTATGTACAGCACTTTAACATGCCCACGCTAGGGATGGGCAACGATCGTCGAATAGTCGGAGTCACGTAGAATATCGAATAATGAATGTGACTATCGTTATTTATGACACAGCTCTTCTCAATGCTGTTGAACGCTCCGTTGACTTGCATGGGCCTTCACAACTTCTGGTGGTGAATAGCGTCCACAGATTGATTTCATACAAATCATAAAAGCCTCTCCCTGTGTCATTGTGTGTGCGTGTATCCGAGGTGTGTCTGGTGTGGGGGGTTCTTGAGCGATTTTCGAATAATATTGAATACTTCTCAGAGAATATATCGAATAGTATTTTTGCCAGAAATCCACATCCCTAGCTCACACATTTGAAAAGGCACCATCCAGGTGTTACTATCACTGTTGCTGTGGAAAAAAAAACAAGCTGTGCAAACCCGTTCAGCTGTCCTGCATGCCCCCAGGCTCAAATGTTCTAGTGACGTTTCTCAAGTTTTCCTGGTTCCAATAAAAATCACTGGTGACTGTCTGCAGACTAGATTCTAACAATGCTTGAGTCCAAAAAATAAAATGTCCAGAAGTTTGTTGGGTCTGCAAAAAAGGTCTTGTGGTTTATTTTGTACAAAAATCAAAGAAAACTGATTTAGAATACTTAAAACAAACAAAAGAGCAGGATGTGGGCTAAGCCATTGTAGCCGTTGTTTTTGCTGTGTGATCAGCCACACCTGGCACTCTGTCCATCTCCTATTATATGCACACAGCCACTCAAGACCTGTAGAGGAAACCAAAAACAACCATTGCACACAAATAATACTAAACAGAATATGGCTCCTACAAATGTGTTGAAACATAATTTATATTCTATTTATCCAATTAAGTTGAACTTCCATATGTTACTCTTGTTACTATAACATGGAAGATATCATTTCATTAAACGACCGGTTAACATTTGGTTGGGGTTTGACTCCTTTTCCCCAAAAATCGGAGGATCCATAATGCATTTCCCCTTTGTTGCATTGTTGTTTTGACGAATACATCACTAGAGGATGGCCTGTAGGCTACTGTCTCAGTATGTACAGCGGGGTCGCAGAATTTGACGGTCCGCTGTCATGGATTGTGACTAGGGGTGTGACGATACTCAGCTCACGAGACAAGACACGATATTGGGTTCACGAGAACGAGACGAGACGAGATTTCAAGAAAACTACAATGACAAAATATATGACTGTACCAACAGACTTTTATTCAACCGAGTTGCACATGCATTTTGAAATGATTAATTATAACTCTTTACATGCATGCAATTGAAACTAAAACTAAAATTTATAAAAGTTAAAGTAAATTAAATTGAATAATTCTCTTTTTTTCAAGTGCAAACAATATTATGTGCAAAACCAAATCAAAGTTCTACTCCGTCAATACAGAGTGCAAATAGTGCAAACAGAGTCTGACCAAGTATGTCACTGACAACTTGGTGCAACTACACAGCCATGTTCTTTTTTAAGAATGTAAGCATGTCCACATTCGCTGGCAGCAGTTGGGATCTTTGCGCATTGACTGTCTCCTGCTGTTGAAAAGATGCGCTCACTTGGAACGGAGGTAGCAGGGACAGAAAGGCACGCTTTGACAAGATGAGACAGCAAAGGATATTAGGAGGAGTGCTCTTGCCACCACTTCAGAGGGCAGCCACTGAGAGGGATAGAGGCCTCTTTTCTGTAGTTTTCAACTTCCCTCTCAGCCTGTTGTGAACTGTTGAACTCCTCTGGCTCAGTAGAGAACGAGTTCCCTAACAGGTCCTCAAGTGCTGTCTTTTTGGGAGCAGGTTCTGTCACTTCGGGCTCATCATCTCTCCCAGCCTCCTCTCTACCGTGTGTGGGACAGTGAGCTCCACCTGCTGCCCCTTCTTCCCTCTCCTCAGCTGTGGTCTTTAAACAGAAGAAACACTGGTGTTACATTTGATAAGCAGCTAAGAGCCCACACACACTCACACACTGATGCTCTCATGTTTCTAACACACACACACACTTCATCAATCTCTTAAAAATGTTTAGCTGACAAACATACACAATACAATTTAAAGTGATATACCTATTTTTGCAGCAACTGTTCTGCCTTGTTCTGTACCCTCAGGAAGATGGCCTCACACTGGTCATGGTCTAGCTGAGGTAGAGTCCGGAACCTTGGGTCCAGTACCGTGCACTCCAGCAGATAGTTGAAGGCATCCCCACTGTATCTGTTTACAATATTCGTGAGGATTGCAGTCTTTGTGTTGGCCACGGTGGTGGAATCTCCATCATGGTGTCATGATGGAGATTCCATCATGACACCATGATGGAATCTCCCTCTACACCAGATCTCTGGGCGCTGTAATTACATCCCACGGCTTTTCCTGTCACTGCTATGCTGACGAAACTCAGCTATTTCTCTCCTTTCCCTTATCTGACAAAGCCCTGATTGCAACACGCATATCTGAATGTCTGGCAGAAGTCAGCACCTGGACAACTGCCCATCACCTGAGGCTTAACCTCAACAAGACTGAGCTCCTCCTAATACCAGGGAAAGATTGCCCACACATGGACTTACTGTTCACTGTTGAGAACATCACTGTATCTCCTTCTCCAACTGCCACAAACCTTGGTGTAGTGTTGGACAATCAGTTATGCTGCACCGCAAACATCACTGCGGTGGCCCGATCCTGCAGATTTGCACTTTACAACATCCGCAGGATCCGGCCCTTCCTCACAAGGGAAGCAGCTCAGCTTCTAGTCCAAACACTGGTCATCTCCCGCCTCGACTACTGCAACTCGCTCCTGGCTGGACTCCCTGCCTCTGCGATTAAACCCTTGCAGCGCATCCAGAATGCGGCAGCGCGCCTCGTGTTCAACCTACCAAAGTTCTCACATGTAACCCCCCTCTTCCGAGACCTCCACTGGCTCCCTGTAATAGCTCGCATCAGATTCAACATGATGGTACTGGCATACAAGGCAGTCGATGGAACTGCCCCTGCCTATCTCCAAGCATTAGTAAAGCCACACACCCCAGCTCGATCCCTCCGCTCAACTACCTCAGCTGGACGTCTGGTACCGCCATCGCTAAGAGCAAGCAAAGGTCGATCAGCAAAGTCACAACTTTTCTCTGTTTTGGGACCTCAGTGGTGGAACGAGCTCCCTACCGATGTTAGGACCGCAGAGTCGCTCACCAGCTTCCGCAAAAGACTCAAAACTCACCTGTTCAGAGTTCATCTCGACTCTGCATAGAAACCAATGCACAGCCACCATTGAATGTTGTACGTCCTGGCACTTGTACATTGCACTTATTCAAGGTACTTAATTGTGTAGCATCTACAGTAGCTGCTATCGTTGCTTTACACGGGGAATGGGTTAGCCTAGCGATTGTAATACTTGCACTTGGTTCTATGAACATCTTTACTGTACCGACAGCGATATATTGTTTCACTTCTTATGACAAATGTACTTATTGTAACAAATGCACTTATTGTAAGTCGCTTTGGATAAAAGCGTCTGCTAAATGCCCTAAATGTAAATGTTCTGTTCAATCATGCTCTTCAGTAGCACAATGAGAGACACTTTGGGACTTTTCTCCTCACACAACACTGTGGTGGCTGTCTTCAAAGGATGCAGCAGCTTCACAAGGTCTTCAGCATCTCTGACATCGCAGCTGTCAAGTGTATCAATGCTTCGGACGTTTTACCTCTCGATGTCCAACCGTCTGTTGTTATGGCGATGCTTTCTTCGTCTTTCAGTATCCGTACAACCTTGCTCTTGGACTCTCCATAGAGGTTTAGGATCACTGTGCGGGTAAAATGTGTGATGGTGTTCTTCGGTTCCAGTGTGTGGAGGAGTCGCCGAAATCCTTGATTTTCTACCACAGAAAATGGCCTCATATACTGTTGGTACGGCTGGTACGGCATTATTTTCATACAATGCTTGCATATTGTCCGTGTCTTATCAGTCACTCTACTGCCATTCATCATTTCCGCCGGGTACCCAAAATGCTGCCAAACAAATGATTTAAAAGTGGCGGGGGCATCTTCAACGGTAATACGGGTATTTTCCGACGTCATTCAGTCTTTCGCTGTCTCCCCTGCTTCCCCTCCTTCCCCTCTTTCTCTTCCTCTTCTTCTTTTCCTTCTCCTTCTTTAGGTTCTGGCAGGCTAGACGTAGCAAAGGCGCATTACTGCCCCCACAGGCCACAAATAGAAGTTTGGATAGCTCACAAATCTCGCGAGACAGATTTTTAACGTGACGGGTAATATCGTCGAGTTTAATCTCGCGAGATCTCGTGGCACAACAGAATAAATTAACAAAACCCCTTTTGTCAACTGACAACCCAAATTCCCAGAATCCCCGCGGCTCCGGAACATGGCGCCCACCACACACGTGGTCGCCACAATATTTATTTCATAAACGGCAGTAAAAAAATAATAACGCCGGGAATAAAAATAAAAACGGTGGGCGAGGCATTATAACAAAAACATAAATAAAACATAAGATCCCCCCCCTCCTCACCGTATTAAATGTGCTTAATAAATACATTTGATTTCATTAGCATTTCACAGACCCACAGTATGGATAGGGCGTTTAGAAGGCTCCATCACCGTTGCTTCTTTCCCCATAAGACGCTACAGCCAGTAAGACGCTATCAAGAAAGAAAGTATTGCCCGGTGTCACAAAACGAATGCACCCATTCCGAGTGATCGATGACGATACGCTTTAAGCTCGTGCATGTTGCAGAAATTGTGCAACAGCGCCCCCTGGGGTCACACTTTTCGGTGGGTCGCAGAATTCGGTGTAACACCGGCACTGACTGATATGACCATATTAACCGTTGTACTGACTACCTGTACACAAGGAACCATGTGATTTTACTGTATAATTTCGGAGAAAATGCCCTTTGAAAACCTCATGTGCATACTTGGTCCTTTGAAAACCCTTGTTTGTTGTGGACGTTTTCACGCTGATCTGGTAGCGTTCGCAGTGATCCACACAAACACACAACCGTAGCTGAAGGCTTTTAGTTTGAAAACGTTGTGAGATACCACACAAAGGCTGTTTAGAGTAGAGGCGCACAAAGATTTTGTGTGACGGCTAGCTTAACCGCGGATGAACGAATGGTGGCTGACTTGACGGCAGTGAGGCACACAGGACGGTTGGCTGGTGTGCGGCTACAGCGGCAGCAGCAGACGGCTCCACTGGAGATGTGGAGCCAGGATTCTGGAGGCAGATCGCAGCAGCATGGAGGCTTCCTGGTCGCCTGCTCACGGCATTCCTCAGGAGCTGACGGTGGGCAGAGATGGATTCACGCCGGGAACGACCGTCAGCCTTCATAGCCACTGGCTAGTCTTCACTGTCGCCAGTGGGATCGAGAGTACCCCTCCAGCCGCGGCTCCAATGGAGACAGGGGGAGCCGAGGGTCTAGACAGCTGCAGCCGTCGGGACGAAGGCCGGTCCCCAACCTCGGCATCAGGCAGGCTGGCCGCTGATCGCCGGGAGGTGGTAGCCGCTGGTGGATCCACCGCTGCAACCGTGGTGAAGTTAGTTTGTGGTTGGATATTCGACAGATATTCGGATATTCATTTCCTATGGAAAATTGCTTTTTGCTCAATAGCTTCCGAGTTATGGGACGAGACACCCCAGACCAGTGCAGAACTATTCTGCTATGATAAACTAATCAAACACACCTTAATATGTTTTCCCACTTCAATTTTATTCATTTTCTATAGAAAAATGCAGAGCCTTTCTGGTATATGTGTATTTTTTGGTTAATTTATTAATTAATTGTACTCTATTGCACCTACTATTTCATTTACAATATTTAAATAACACCCTTCACCCAGATATCAGAAAACAGATTTTTGCTTTACCTTCCACCAGGGACACCAGTATTGTTTCATTCAGCATTTTGTTGCTGTTTTTCATTGACCATTTCATTATGTGAACACACCCAAAGAAGTTTTTGCAAATTACATTTTAGCTTCTGTAATATTTCCTTCTTGCAATCCATGGCAATGAATGAGACAATTTTTCTTGAAGAAAGTCGTCCAAACCGGATCGCTTTTAACTCACTTTATTTGTTAAAGTATTTTGGTATGGAAACTATGAAGCAAAAGGAGGGGAATTGTATTTAACGCGCGAGTGGAGCGACACACAGCAGGCCTATTAGCAACGGGGCTGCCATGTGTTTCTGACCTGATCTGACTCCAGCTCTGTGCTTGTATCGAGTAGGCGTGGCCTATGTGAAGTTGGCGTGTCCTATATGACGTATTGGCTCCGGCTTCCTCACCTGTCTAAAGGTGCTGCCATCTGTGGCTGGAGTGGTTATTGCAGCTTGTATGTTGGTCCTGCTCCCCTTGTGGCTATGTATAGTAATTACAGCTTATGTGTTTGATCCTGCTTCCTTGTGGCTATGTGGAGGTAATGCAGCTTGTATGCTTGATCCTGCTCCCTTGTGGCTATGTGTAGTAATTACAGCTTGTGTGTTTGATCCTGCTCCCTTGTGGCTATGTGTAGTTATTGCAGCTTGTATGTTTGGCCCTGCTCCCCTTGTGGCTATGTGGGGGTAATGCAGCTCATGTGCTTAAACTACATAACACTATGCACAGTATAGGTGTAAAGCGATTCTCAATCAACGCAGCTGGTGTGTTTTATACACTCAACAGAATCTTTTGGTAATCAGGCATTGATCTTCAGTCAATACGGTATAGCCTAGGGTTAAAGTAAGTGGAAGGGATCCAACATGATAGTGTATATGGCTGTAACCAGAGAGAATAGATGAAATGGAAATGTGTGTGAGTCTCCCCCCCCCCCCCCCCCCCCATTCATGCTTTCCACATTTTACTGATGTAAACACAACTTTTAAGGTTGTTTTTTTTAAAATCACATTTCGAAACAAACCTGGCATTGGACGAGGCACAATTTTCCTCAGCCTTGTCATTGGCATAAAACACACAGCCATTGCCTTTTCTTGACGTCCATGTTCAAGCAAAGGTTATGGAACCACCGGTCACATTTATCACACTGGATCTCTTGAATTTAAAAAAGAATTAATGATTTATTCATGTGCATGACTTTGTCACTTGGTAGGACACTTAGGTTTAACTGGTATGTCACCAGCGTTGGGGAAGTTACTTCATTACTTTACTTTACTACCGAAGTAATGCCTTATGTCACTTGTTACTTTTGCGTAACCCGACCCTCCAGGTGAATTTAATTGAATTGAAAGGTCCTTACGGGCCAATTTGGTTCACGTTACGGCCACCGCTGTTTGTTTGTGTGTAACTGCCACTGTTGGTAGTGCTATGCTAATCAGGCTGTGTGGTTCCTTGCTGAGGAACTGGTCTGGCCACTGCCAGCCCCGCCTAGTTCCTGTTGGTCGCCCATTGGAGCAGCATCCCTTCACCTTCTCCATTCCTGATACCGGTTATGCTGATTGGCTCGGCGCTCCACCGGTTCCTCCAATCCAGAAGCTGCCAGCAAGACGCTCCCCCTTCTAATAGGCTGCAGGTCTGCTGCTCACGGCCGCTCTCATTCCCATGGTTAGCTTGCCTTGTTGCCACTCGTGTGATTAGGTTGACTGGGTTTGAGGGAAACTGTGTGTTAGCCGTGCTGCTAGTTAATAGACCGACTTTGTGTGGTTGCTTTGTGACCTCCCCTCAGGATCTGGGCCAGGACTTACTTTTGTTACTGACTCTGTTTGCACACCTGTAGTCACTTTATGTTAGTCTCACTGGGGCAATTGCTCTGTCGCTAGCTTCGCCACTTTTTAGAGTTTAACACGGTTTTAAACTCAAGAAGTCACGTGACGTCTTAAGCGCCATTGCTGTGTCATATTTCCCTGTGGTTTAACCTGCAGCTGCGTTTTACCTTGATCTCAATTGCTGTGTCTTCAGAGAAATTCACATCAGACACTAGAGGGCGTATTCTGTGCGTGTTAGTCTAATCTCGAAACTGACGTGGTTTTAGAGGAGACTAAACCTGTTTGCAGGATGAAACAAGGCTCCATCATAACCGACACACACACACAGAATTAGTTTTATGAATTATTATTAATAGGTATGATACATTTACACCAGATAGGCCTTGTCCACTTATTATATTTGGCATGAGCAGTGATATTTCACGGCTCACGGGGCCCAGGTCTTGGTCGTGCAGCTCAGCAATAGCTTTACGCTCTTCTACTTTCAAGCGCTTCCATCGATTTTTTAAATGTGCCGGGCTGCTCGGTCTTCTGCTGGGAAATCTACAGTTGAATGTGTTTGACAGATTATTCCAAACAGCCTTTCTTATCATTTTTGCTCCTCGTTGTAGTTCTCTATCCGCGACATGTTCATCGACATGATCCTAACTCTCCTTCTCCGAGAATTGAAAGGCGTGACATTACCCTAATGACTCGCATAGGCCTATTAGTTTGTCTTCAATTCATTAAGAAATCACGTTTGCATACACACACCAAGAGAAAACAATGACAAGTAATTGATTGACGTAGGTTAGGGCAGATTCCAGACTCAGATTTCTACAAAAAGTAGCCTAGACTATTTCATAATATATGTCAACATTATTAGCGTTTTTATTTATTATAGTTTTATTATATTAAAGTTAACTTTACATTCCCATTAAGTTTTTGTTGGTAATTATAGCACAAAATGCATCCACCATTAAGTTAAGACTGTATCTGCTGGGGTATGCTAGAAATCAGAGTACTTCCAGTTTCCGAGCAGTTTAAACCGAGTCAGCTAGAAATCAGCTGATCCTGTACGAGTCGTTACACAGCAATCACATTCAACCTCGTGCGCAGCTGCGTGTTAAACTCCAAAACCTGTGTTTTAAGGAGTACGGTTTTAAAGCGCAGCAATGCTGACTGACAGAGCGGCCCACTGGCTTTAGGGGTGGTGTGCCCTAGTTTGCAGTAACCAGAGAGGGCTTTTGTTTCATGCTTTTGTTTTAGCTGTTAGTCCATAATCTGGTTCTTGTTATATTGTTTTCAATGGTTTACACAGCTCCCACTTGCCCGTTTCTGATAGTTGGAAATCCTTGGTTAAACTCTGTACAAATAAATAACCTTAACTTACCAAAAACCATCTGGTGGATGTTGCTTCCCTTTCCGAGCCGGGTTGTAAGAGTTGTGGTAATCCGGTACCGTCGTGCCCCGCCTCCCCCGAATCAATCCAAGTCTTGGATCGGCTGGGAACGGTGCATTTATTCAGGGGAAAACAATATAACACGGGGATTCTCCCATCCCGGCAGAACTATAAATCAAAAGTCTGGGCTCCGTGAGCCTCGGGGGACGTTCTGGTCCTCTCTCCCTCCTTCTCTCTCTCTCTCTCTCTCTCTCTCTCACACGTGTTTGTCCCGGTCGTGGGAGGCGGCACTCTGTCCAGATGGCCCGTCGACCTCCTCGGGAGCGGGTCTCTGGGTTAGTGGTCCGTCCTGGGAGCCGATCTCGGTCCGGTCCTCGATCCTACACTGGACCCACACGTTTCCCGTTAGCCCGTCTTCGCTTCCCTTTATATATCTCTCACCTGCGTCTGATCGCTCTCCCTCACAGGTGTTTCCCCTTTGCCTTGAGGGGGGCCGCGCCAATGCGGTACTCAGTTGGTCAGCCTTGCGTCTTGCGGGCTGACCTGGGCTGCTTATCTGCACAGAGTTGGCCCTTGCGCCTGGCGGGGCTATACCTGTGTTCCGGCGTTGGGTCCTGCGTCTGGCAGACCTGCCGGAGCAGCCTTCTGCCTTTCAGGCTTGGCCTCTGCGCCTTGGGGGCGTCGGGTATACTTCACATCCCTCGGGATGAATAAAGTATCTATCTATCTATCTCTCTATCTCTCTCTCTCTCTCTCTCTCTCTCTCTCTCTCTCTCTGGTGGGGTGTCTTAAAGAGTTACCCCGTACATATGGAATACGTAACGGAGTGGAGAGATGGTCTCGATACGATAGAGAACGTTCGGGTAACGTGGTAACCCTGGTTCTCTGAGTGAAGAGACCATCTATCAAATCCAAAGGCCGCCCAGAGACAAGTTCCGATCAAACCATCACTGATTGCACGTCTGCATAGGTGTTTTATAAGTTCGGGTGTAGGCTTGACCGGGTGTGCCGGTGTGTCTTAAAGCCTATCCACAGCCCTTAGCAGACATGGGGGTTATACCCCGTACATATGGAATATGTAAGGTAGTGAAGAGATGGTCTCTTCACTCAGAGAACCAGGGTTACCACGTAACCCGAACATTACTGATAAAAAAATACAGCAGCTATAGATAAGTTGTGCAGGCGTTATTTTACAGTTTGATATTCGACTAAGAATTACATCTGCAACCAAGCCGTAATAAATTTGGTGGAGGCATCTGGTCTGAACCAGGAAAAGTATTCTATTCTTTTATCTCCAAGGGTCATGAAAGCATGAAGTGTTGCCAACTCTTTAAGTTAACCATTACAGTGATGAGGGTAAATCATCCAATTCGATGTTCCAATCACTACCTATGAGATGTCTGATATGCTGCACGTGGAAGCTCAAATACGAATCCTACTATGGCGAAGGCATGACCGGCCCTTCTGATGAGAAGGGTACATTTCCTTAACTAACTACTTGGTAAGTGTGGCAATGTCCATGCTACACACCCCATTGGTGGCTGCCACGCTCCCAGTAGCTTTAACTGGGCTCCACCAAAACAAGGACGCAGGGGGGCTGTATTGGAACCGGTTTATTGCCACGGTTGAGTTTTATGACACCCAGCAGGATGTGTGCTGTGCTGCCATGTCAGAGATCTCTTCCTGAGTGAGTGTGTGGTGATGGCTGGTTCAACCTGTACTATACAGGTTAAACCAGCCGTCACCACACACATCAATATTTACAGGCTGTATGAGCTCAATGTACAGGTTTGCAGCCCTACCCAGAGGCCAATCATTGGGACTCGGGCCAGGTGAGGTTGCTCACACCAGCCATCGTTCACAAACATGTTTAGAGTTTGGCAGAAAGCCCTTTCTGAGAACGTCATTGTAAAGTCAACCATAGGAAGACTATGCTTCTGCAGTAGCAGGATCATTCGCCACTAGTAATGCAACACACTTGCGCAGAATGCACATATCATGATTGACGCATACACATTTGTGTTTGTATTTCTGATTTGTCACTGTGGTCTCTGTTTTGTCTTTGTTCTTACCATTCCCTAAATGCCGTTGTGTTTTCCTATTTGTGTGTGATTCGCGATCTGTTGTTGGGATTTCCTAAGTGCCATTGATCAACCCTAACTGCTCCCGACGAGCTGGCTGTCACCTTTGCATGGCTGACTCCGCCGTTCGTGTATGAATGGGTGATTGTGAGGCAATATTGTAAAGCGCTTTGGGTGGCCACTGGTTACAGAAAATGTAACCTGCGCTATATAAACACAGTCCATTTATTGTGTTTTTTTATTTGTTGAAAAAGCATTTAAAGACCACCGTATTTAATGAGATAGGCCTACAAATAAAACTATGAATTGCGATGAAATACACAATTAATGGTTCTTGCCACCGAAATCCACAAAGACTGGTTATAAACAACATAAATAGATTAAATAAGTTACAAGGTTATTTCAACAATTCAATCAAGTACCATGCAATTTAAAATTAAAGACTGTTTCAAAAATTTAATCAACTTTGTAACACTTTTTACAAATACAATCTACGCGTATTGCACAGTGCACGTGCATTGAGCCCACCAATAGATGTGGGCCCTTAAAGGGCTTAATAGATAATAAACAGGTAATACGTGCATTAAGTTAACAACATAAACAGATGCCCTTGGGAGGTCGCCACTGTCAGGTGACTGTGAGAGGCCCAGTACACAACTCGACCTCATATGAAATGCTTGAAAAAAACCACAACTGTCTAAGGAGGCTGTGATTCAATGCACATGAATGTTTCTATATATACTATATATATATATTTCTATACATTTCTATAGAATGTTGCAAGGGGCATGTGCTCAGCTGTGCCCACTGGGGGGTTGAACGGCGGCGGCTCGCGGCGGCTGAGGTCATCGCGCGGCGGCGGAGGCGGAGCAGACCGCCTCCCTCCACCGCCTCCATTTTGAATAGCGATGTAACGGGGGCTCCGCCGCGTCGTTAGCGTCGACCAGCCCGCTGCACGGTGTCAACAAGCCGCATCCAGACACCCTTCGACATGGACGACCTCTTCAGTCCGCGGAGGTAACTCGGCCAACTCAGAAGTTAGCGTTGTATTCGCGGTAATTCGCCGCCGCGTCGCCATATTACCGCGGTTATACGGGGGACGTCTGCGCGCCTGCGTGGAGCGCTCAGTGTGTCAAATTCGGTGAAGTTATTCGCTAAGACGCTAGCCGAACATCAGCTTACTGTCGTTAGCCGCGGAGCTAGCCACCTCGTTAGCGAAACCAGACCTGTACCAAACCATGGAAAACAATGCATTCCTCCCCGTTCGTGGAACCAAATGTCGTAAAATATACATGCACGATAATGTACCGTGCATGCATGCACGACTGACGGACATAGCATCCATTAAAGCGAACTAAAATGCTGATTACGGAGTGGATCCGCTGTGGTGGCCGTGTAGGTTATGTCAACAGTCGGGTGGTTAACGTGACATTACCGAGGGGAGACCTGCTCATTGCACTACAGAGCTAGGGACGATGGTCACTGTGCAACATGACGTGTTCTCCGTGTCTACAGGCTGTTTGATCGACTGTTTTGAACCACAGTGTGGAAGTTAATGGCTTTATATAATATATAATATAAAGGCTGTAGATCGAAAGGGTCCCCCGTGTCAGAGGAGGGTTTAGGCCACAAACACCAGGCTGCCGACCCAGTGCTACTGAACTTAACTACAGTGGATCATATCCGGAACACAGTCTACTTGTAGAGTATTGTATGAAATGTGTAATGACGCCTTAAGTTCTAACTCAGGTTACTACTGAGATGTGGTTTAAAGCCACCTGACAGTGGGGGACGGGGAGTTAGTGTGAAACATCATAAACGGGCTCAAATGTACTGTCAGCCATCCTGTTATGATGTTCTCGTCACCTAGGGGTTTGTAAAAACAATAAATACATAGTAAAAGTAAACCAGTGATGTTTTCCCCCTACAAGTAGCCCTACTCTGACGCTGATGTTTCGATTGTCTTGTTTATGTCCAGGAGCTTGAACAGCACCCAAGGGGAGATAAGAGTGGGACCAAGTCACCAGGTGAATTCATAACTCTTAATACTCATCAATCAACAAGTTAAACAATTAGTGAAATCAAACATTTAACCTGTTCATTAGTAAACAAACCACAGATGGCTAATAATATGACATGGTTATTTAACATGCATGTGTTATCTAGTCTAGGTAAAGTCATACACTTTTTCCACACAAATGTACCACATACACCACATTTGAAAGCTTGACAGCCCTGAATGGAAAGGTCTACTAGGTTTGAAATGATCTTTCAAACTCCTCCACAGGTCATTTTGTATTCAGTAGCCACTCATATTGAGAGCATTGTAACCTTGCTGGGATGACACCGTTATGAGTGAGGGTTTCTTTGGCTGTGTGCAGGCTAAGCTTCCCGAGCTGCAGCCCCGCTCAGCCCCAAGCCTCCAGACTCAGACGGAGAGCGAGGAGCTTGTGTGGACCCCGGGAGTCAATGACTGTGATCTACTCATGTACCTGAGAGCGGCAAGGTGAGAGTGTGTTATCAGGCTTTCGTGCAACTGGGTCTACTACGGCATCAATTAACTACTAATACCTGTTGATTGTCTGAATAACATCCTGATTCTTATGGTTATTTTCTAACAAAAAATGGGTCAATAATATTCTAATGTTATAATCATTTCAAAATAATATATATATATATATAACTAACTTAGTTCTAAGTGATTGCTTGGAAAGATGGATTCTAACCAGAGAAAGGAATCCCTTTAAAAAGGCGTCCTACAGCGCCGTCAGCTAGTAACTGATGACTTTGTCATTGTTAACAAACTACACTTAAATGGTATCTCTTAGATCCCCTAGGTAGGCTATAGATCTAGCCTGAAGCACATTCGAATAGGCCAACATCTATTGCAGTAGGCTTACCTACGGGCTATGAACCCTTGGTTAGAGAAAATAAATGGTCTTATATAGGGCTGCAACTAACGATTATTTTAATAATCGATTACTCTGTCGATTACTTTTTCGATGAATCGGATAAAAAAAGGAACATTTATAATTGCCACATTACTTCAAATTCACAGTGCAGACTGAAGTGTAAAAACACCAGGTTATTGCGTCAATGTCCCGGAACTATTAAAAGTAATATTAAATGATAATAAAAAAAAAACATAAAAAACAATTTAAAAAAAACATGCAATGTATGATATACATTTATATATATATACAGTATATAAGGGATGTCCATGGTAAAGATCTTTAACCGGTAAATACTAATGGTTAAAAAGAAATTAAATCATCTTAATTTCTATCAGATGACAGGAGATCGTTCATTTTTATTGATATTGATACCATTTTCGAGACTTAACGATCCAAGTCTCTATTGATACTTTTCTATTTCTTTTTGTTGAAATAGAACTTGTATTATTGCTTTAATTGCTGATAAGATGATCATAGCTCAAGATAGGACGTTAAACAGGTCATAATTCCATCTTTACTATCTATTTTATATTGCTGGGAAAACAAGTTTTCGCCAAAATCTCAAATTTCTTTTTTTTTGTGTTGCATTTGAACACAACAATCCTATTACTGAGCCGACCTGAACACATCACATATGACACTCTTTGTTACTTTTTTTAAAGCTAACTAGCTCTATATCCTGCCGATTTTAAAATGGATTTAAAAACTGGATTACTATTTTTAACTGACGGGACTTTCTACACCGTCCGGTTGTGTGATCACTACCGCTGCTTTGAATGACTGTTGATGCACGTGGTGCCGGCTCGATCCCGTCTGCACACCGTCTGCA
This sequence comes from Pollachius pollachius, assembly GCF_949987615.1. Classification (NCBI taxonomy): domain Eukaryota; kingdom Metazoa; phylum Chordata; class Actinopteri; order Gadiformes; family Gadidae; genus Pollachius; species Pollachius pollachius. The sequence goes on along the minus strand of NC_136941.1, from coordinate 26,865,879 downwards.
GCAGCAGCATCTGACAGAGTTTTCAGTTGGACTAGACGGATACTGAGTTGAAGGAGTTTTTTTTAACCCAAAGACAGTGAAGGTACAACACTTTTATATAGGCCTACAGTCCAGTGTTAAGATATGACCAAAATACAAGCTGTGGTCGCTCACACTAAAGCTCGCTGCTCACACTAAACAGTCCCGCGCCTACGAGTGACGTAATAATTGCGCGACTCAACGAATCGATGACCAAATTCGTTGCCAACGCTTTTAGTAATCGATTTTTATCGATTTTATCGATTCGTTGTTGCAGCCCTAGTCTTATTATTGTTTCGTATGTTGGACCTCTCCTCAACGGTAATAGAAAGCAAGGAAAAAAATGTCTCTTCAACAATCTTTGCATGTTTACTAAAAAACTGAAATGCCAAAAGTAGTTTAGTTTAGTTTATTTGTTTATAGTTTTGTGGACAGTCCCCTTTGAGAAGGAGCAGCTTTAGCCTATTTGGCTAATTTCCAGCTGTAGTCCCCAGCCAGTTGTCAGTAGGCAACCTACAATACATAACAGTAAAAAAATAATAATAATAATACATTACATTAATAATTACAGCAGGCCTGACCGAAAAGGGGAAAAAGACAAACAAACATATTGCACACAGTTGGAGCAAGAACAAACAGGCAAGCACAGATGATGGCAAAGATATCAAGGCAGTTCATGCAACAACAACACAAACACACAGGAGACAAGGGAAAATAGGCCACAAAGATCACATTGAAAGCACATAGGGCAGAACATGCAGGCAGGTAGCAGAGATGGAGCGGCAGCAACAATGACTAAGACTATGTTACATCAAACGCACACATCACGTCTGACAGAAATTAATGTGTGCAATTATAGTTGTCGGACAGCCATGTTTTAAGGTGTGCTGTAAAGGTGGAATATGTATGTATATCATTGATAGTGGTAGGCAGTGAATTCCAATTTTGTATTGCTCTAACAGAAAATGATTGTTGTCCAAATGTGCTTTTTCTAAATGGGATTAGAAGGTCACCCCGTGTGGCGCCATGTAACATGTAGAAGAAAGGCCTGGTCAGGTTCCAGGAGTCAACACCACTAGACCCGCCGTGACTTTGATCGCCCAGTCTGCCTTTCGCTCCTCGCTATTAATTGCTTTATTATGGATAGATTTATTGCAGACTTTGTGTGCTTTAAGGCCATTAGCATACACAAAAAGCACCTAACCAATACAGGCAGGGACTACACACAAACCCGTGCTGGTGAATTAGATTTTCTCTGTCGGTACGAGGTGGTCTTTATCGCTGTCCTATGGTGGTGCATTGGTTCTTTACACTGAGACGGATCATTCACATTCATTAACAATTTCAATCCTTCAAACGCCTCTAAATTCTCTTAATCGCTGGGGGTTTGGTCGGATTGGTTTGGCCACTTTCAGACTTCATAGATGAAACTTATATCTTATGCCATATTGAATACATATGCTGACGTGAACGGAAGGGCACATTATGGTCATATTGTGAAAAATTAGTCTGCAGAGGCTGTTGGTCATTTACTGAGCTGGACCTCGGCTATAGACCGCTGCGGATCATGCTTTTGGTTCATGCTTGTGTCACCCGTTTGAAGTAATATGTATGATGTGTGTTTGGTCTGAAGGAGCATGGCAGCGTTTGCAGGGATGTGTGATGGTGGCTCGACGGAGGATGGGTGCCTGGCGGCGTCCCGTGATGACACCACTCTCAACGCACTGAACATGGTACAGAACACTTACGTAACCTCCCAGACAGGCCTCGGGGGCGCTGGCCCAGTGGATAGATACTGGGCCGAAGATGGATGTGCTTCTAAAAGTTTGTTCAACCAGTGCCTTTCTTCTTCTTCCTCTTAAATTCCAGTTGCATGCCAGCCATTACGATGCAGCCAAAGCTCTCCAGCATCTGGTGAAGAAACCAGTTCCAAAGCTGATTGAGAAGTGCTGGTCAGAGGACGATGTGGTGAGCCATCCTTACTCTCTAAACGTATTTAGTTATTAATCATACTCAAGTGTTTTATAAAAGTTTAGTATTTAATTTTTAATCAGGTGACTCAATAAGTGGCAAACAATATTGTTTTTTTCCTTTCCCTCAATAGAAACGCTTCATCAAAGGCCTTAGGCTTTACGGCAAGAACTTCTTCCGTATTCGAAAAGAGCTTCTGCCCAGCAAAAAGACGGTACTTAAAATCTTCATTATGATCGTAACCTCTATCTCTTTGATGCCCTTTCCTACTAGCCGAGTTCATTGATGGAGTAACGTCCTGTTTCTGTTTCCAGGGTGAGCTGATCACGTTCTACTACCACTGGAAGAAAACGCCGGAGGCCTCAGGAACCAGAGCCTATCGCCAGCACCGTCGCCAGCCGTCTTCACGCAAGGCCAAGACCCGGTCCGCTACGGCGCCCGTCAGCACGCCCTCCCGATCCCACTCACGTAAGGGAGTCCTCCAACGGGTTGCTTTACTTCGTTCTTGGATGAGAGCGTTTGGCTTTGGGTGTGTGTGTCTTACTTGCTAAATCTTGGGGGTAGAACAATGATCATGTTGTCTGATGGTGAAAGGAGGAGGTCATGCAGCGTGTGTTTTGCCTTTGCAGTGGACATGAGCTCCGCCAGTGAGGATGACATGGAAAGTGAAGACAGTGAACAAGAGTTGAAGCGGTCTACCTGCAGCCACTGTGGCACAACAGGTAAGAGAACACATTATCAGATCGCCATTCACAGGTCATTCTTAAAGATCTGTTGAGTTTAGAAGCAGCTAGCTGTGAGGTTGCAGATGGCAGCCAACTGAATCCCCCCTTACCCCTCCCTTTCCAGAGACTATGGTGGCCCTTATTGTGAAAGGTGCCAAAACACTAGCCTCCGAACAAATCAGATTGAACAATCACAATCGAAAAACAATAACAAAAACTAAAGCCTCAAAACATGGATGCCTTAATGAATGCATCCTGCAAATTATCATAATGCCCTTCATCCACAAACTGCGATTAAAAAGTGAGACATTATATTTCAATCTTATAAATCAGTAGGATATTTTGGTGAAAATAGGGAGCATGCTTGTCTTCACTGTTTATATGAGGCGTGGTCGAGAGAGGGTAAAAACTTCTCAGACGTTAACATATAACGAGTGTGTGGAGCTCTGTCTGAACCGGCAGTTGATTTGGATGTCTGCGTCCGAGAGAGGGTAAGCTTCTCTGACACATAGTCTAACACCACTGTGTGGGTGCGTGGATGGTTGGAGCTGCATCTGAAGCCATGATTGGTTCTGATGCCAGTGTCGGTTAAGTGACTCAGACACTTGTATATAACGCGCCGTGTGTAATGTGTGTGTGTGTGTGTGACGACAACGATGTGTGTAGCGATTCACCGATACGAATCGGTATCTGATTGGTTTAAAACAGATGCGACTACATCGATACGTGAGCCCCTGAATCGATTTTAAAATGACCAAGAATCAGCCGATGCATCGATTTAAACGTTGCGATCGGTTGAGTGAAGCTTTAGCCTGATATCAAGACAGCATTGTCCACTCATTTCATTCCGTTTCCATACGGATCCGGAAAACGAAACTTAAGAAAGCGGGCGGATCCGTGAGTGTGTATGTTTGCGTGCGAGCCCTGCGTCCCCGTGCGCGTCCTGCGTCTGGCGAGCAGGGAACAACCAGGGTTGTGAGTGGGCGAATAACATCCATATGTCCGAAAAGGGTGAAACGATTTTCAGTGCACCAGCGAATCTGACATCAAACGTGTCGAAGCCCTTTGGGTCTTATAAGAAGGAGGGAAATATTGACAAAAGCTTCACTTTTATTTGAAATTGTGTAGGACAGCGATCAAGTCTATATATAAACAAATAAATAGACATGCAGTTCTAAATTTATAAATGTGTCTTCCCTTGTTCCCATGCCATAAAGAAATAAATATAAAAACCTAAGATTCCATGGTCCATATCTATATTTGAAAGTAGGCAATGTCTCTTTTATAGAAGGCTTATTTTATTTAATAGAAAATGAATGTGTTAACGTTAAACAAATATTAACATTTTCATATTTCATCAAATCGCACCGGATTGTTAGAACATTTAATCGAATCACATCGAATAGTTCGATATTAAAATGTATCGTCCCTGAATCGTATCGTAGCTAGGGGTGGGAATCTCTTGGCACCTCATGGTACGATTCCGATTATGAGGTGAACGATTCGATTCTAAAACGATTTTTGATGCAACAATTTTTTTTATGTACATTTACATGTGTGATTTTCCAAAAAAAAAATACATACATTCTTTCTTTTCTATGTCATTAAAGAAAAAGCTGCTCTCAAATTAGCAGGAGTTCTTGTGTCTGGCTGTGAGTTTACGTCAATGCTATGCGTAGGCTGAATCGCAATCGTGTCAAGACAAATCAGATCGGCCAATACACACTGAAGATAAATTACATAATTTTAAAATTACTAAAATTATCCCTCTCTGGCGAACAGAATGTTGCAGCAGGCGAACAAATAAAAAAAAAAATGTAGCTGAAGGTGGTGTTTGGAGGTCAGAGGGTTTCAGATCCACTCTTGGTCAGAATTCGTTACGGCAGAGCTTCAATATAAAGCGGGTCACACAGTAAAGTAGATGGATGATCACAGACATTAAAATAATCATAACTTAAGCCATTTGATTTAAGAAATATGCCATCTTTTTTGTTGTCGTCCTTTTTAACCTAATGCTGCAAGACCGACGACCTATCTGCTATCTATTAGTTTGGAGCCAAGGAAATGTTCAGTAAATTACGAATAGCAGTCTTCCTTAAATTGGGGAGATCAGAGTTGTGAAAACCGGCGTGTTTTGACATCTTGTTTTATAAGTCTTATGCCCCTTTTCCATCGGCGGGTACGCTTCGGACTAGGGATTGGCACGAGTAGTAAATTCCAAACTCGAGCGATCGAAGGAATTCCTCCAGGATCAATCGAGTACTCGTTTAATCTAATCTATTTTTAGAATGCAACGCATCTGCAGCAGGAATAGGCCTAATGATGAACCGCAATATTACCAACCAAACATGTAATGCTTATTCTCAATCAAAACAGTCAGAGTTATCAGAGTATTCATTATTTATTTTTGCAAATGTTCAAAACACATTTTCCTTGCAAAAATAAATATGCGTCTCACAATTTAATTCACGTCGAACAAAGGCCTGTAACGGTTTTAAGAAAAAACGAAACAAGTAGCCTAACCATTGCAAATAATTTAAAGCTGCAAATAAAACGGCAGAAAATGCAAAAAAAACAAAAAAAAACTCAGTGTTGTGATCTTCTCTCCACGGCCAGGATTACAGCTGCGTATATGTTGCCGCATAGTACTTGTAGTGCTCAATTTCGCTTGGCATATTTTACATTTCACCTTATGATCTCCTATTTCTGTAAAGTATTTCCATACTTTGCTGCGCTTTGCTCTAACCGCCATCTCTTAACTTTTTGAATTCTGGCGTTGTGCACACGGCACGCGCCACACAGAAATTTGATACATTTAATTTGCTTTGTGTGCACGGCACGTGCCAGTGGTGCCACACAGAAAAATGATACATTTGCTTCAGAAAACTTCATTAGATTAAACTTAATTTTGTCTGTGTGTGTGTGTGTGTATATGCAAACTCGAGTTTGCCTGTCCACCAACCGAGTTCATTTGTAACGAGGAGTGCTCGAGTAATCGATTCCTCACGCCCATCCCTACTTCGGACCCAGCACGCCTCAGCCCAGTAGAAAGGGTGCGGTATAGCCCAGCTCAGTTATGGCTCGTGGTTCAGAGTAATATACTTTGGCATATTAAAACGGTTCCGCAAGAAAGGCGACGAAGAAGGGTGTGTTCCAGTCTGCGTTAACGAGAACCCCCACCACACGAGAACGTCCATTTGTGACCGCAGTGGGCTGATATTGATAGATTGCATAAGAAGGCCATCAAAAAATGCGTCTCTGTAGGCAGCCTATGCTCCGAGATCATACACAAAAACGAATGGTACTACCAACTACTCAAAACAAAAATAAATTGTATTCATCCACAGTTGCATCAAAAAAACTAGAAAATGTAATCCCACGCATAAGTGATTACTGTGCATAGAAATGCCTTTGATCGTTGAGTGTGGATGAGTTGAGTTATGGTTGGACAGAAATCAGACACTGAACATAGAAACCATCAACTTCAGTCTCTTTTCTTCTCTTCATGCTGTGGCAACCCGTTTCCCCGACTGTCAATACCCGGCAGGAATCACACAGGAATCAAGGGTTAAAGCCGCAGTCGGCGTTTATTTCGAAGCCGTGCAACACACTAAGTACGGTAATGCTGAGCTAGGGTCTCCGCGAGCCTCGTAGTCTCTGGCGCCTTCGTGTCGTCCTTCTCTCCGTTCTCCTCGAGTCAGTCCTCCGCTCCCCTTTTAGAGGTCTGCACCCACGTGTCCTCCCTCTGGCCAGGTGTCCCTCATCCGGCTGATGGGGTTGAGGGTTGTGTTGCTCTCTGCCGCCGGCTGGTGGATGGCGGCGGTACACGCCCTCCACCTCAAACCCCCGGACCCTCCCGGTGGGGGGCGGGATGCCACAATGCCCAACAATTATCTGTTTTCTGGGGGTAAGATGCCGGAAGTAGTTAGATATGCTTCTTAAAATGTAAATCACAGTCAACTACTACTAGAAAATGCATTTCCTGCAGATAATGCGGTGAGTGCTGTAGTACAAAGTGAGGTTGAAAATGTTTTAATAAAGCCACATAGATTAAGAAGTAAATAAACGTTAAATGGCTTAAATCAAGTGATGGGATTTGAACAGAGTTCCAGAGTCTAAATGGAGTAAACAATTTTAACATGCACACCATTTAAAACAAATAAAGTGACAGCTGTATGAAAAGTGCAAAGCTGAAATGTAAAATGAATTGAACTGAAGAATCTGAAAGGTCAAATGTATTGCAGTGCACTGCTGAAAAACCTGGAGGCTGAAATCGAAAACTGTCAAAGCTGGAAGATAGTAGTAGTAGTAGCTGAAGTAATAGTGGTACTAGCTGCACAAACGATACGCCATATGAAAGGTATGGTATTGATTGATGTTTGTAGAAGAATTATAGAGAATTATAATAATCCCGCCAGTTTTTTTTAAAACCAGCCGAAATTGAATGTACTCGCCTAATGCTCATTTTTCCAGTCTAACGTGATTAAAAGTAGTCAAATTGAGCGGCAAAAATTGCCCAATTTAGCAACACTGCCTGAACGTCCTCGCGCTCCTCCCCTCAGCCTAAATCAGTGAGACCAACTGAAAACGAGGCAGACATGGAACTTAAAAAAGTATAAAGGTAATTGAAATACTGTTTACAGATTATTGAAGATACAAGTGTCTTGATTTGTTAAACCTTTGAAAGAAGGTTAACGACAAAAAATTGACCAAGTGGCGAAGTCTATTGTAGTAAGTGTCAGAGAATGGGCACACATGGCTCTGCCGTCCTCCCCATTGACTTCCATTGTAAAAAATAGTATTTTAAAGGGGATATATTATGAATACAACACTTTTCCTGGGATTTTGGTTGTTGTTTTGGGTCTTTGAAAGTACCCCGCCTACAGTTATCAAACGAGCGAGTCAGTTTCGGCGCCCCCTCCTACGTAGGAGGGGGGGCATTTCAATATTACCTCCCACTTCCCCACTCCCCTCCAATCAGCAGGGCTAAGATTCTGTAGACCAGCGGACCAGCGGCTCCGGCGGGGGAAGCTTCGGCGGCAGGCCATCAGCTACGGCGGGTTTACTCCCAGAGCTGAACTGCCGCCGAAGCTTTGGCGGCAGGCCGGCAGCTCCGTCGGGGGAGCTCGGTCGCAGTCCGGCAGCTCAGCTCCGCTCCCGGAGTACAATCCCTTTCTCATCCATGAGGCAGTTCAATATGGACTCCGGAGAGTCAAGGCCAAAGTTCCTTTCCCCCAATCCTTCTCAACCACGGCCGAGAAACCCCCACTACGAGTCTTAACTTGTTGCGGAAGTACCAGTGACGTCAGAAGCAGTCTTTATGATCATAATATCATCCGCACATAGCTTTTGGCCGTGATATTAGATATAATATTATATAAATACCTATATATATTTTTATTATTATATTTTATTATATAGATATAGAGCTTCAGGAGTCAGCAAACGGCAACAATCCCTTCTCCTCCATGCTGTGGTTCAGTCTGACAGCTCATTGGTCAATGGGCAGCAGCTCATTGGTCAATGGGCAGCAGCTCATAGGTCAATGGGCAGCAGCTCATAGGTCAATGGCCAGCAGCTCATTGGTCAATGGCCAGCAGCTCATTTACATTAAAGCTACAGACAACAGAAGCAGCGCATTCTGAAGGGACTGAAACAGAGGGGAATAGCGGTAGGCGAGATATGTTTTTTCCCAAAACCTATTTCCAGCAGGCAACTTGGGAAAACACCATAATGTCTCTCCTTTAAAAGTAGAATATCTCCTAAAGTATAAAGTTAAAAATATGTATGGATGTATGGACTTAGACCTTTGTGACAGATGTTGAATGGAATCGATTGGTTTGGTAGTTTTGGCCACATTGATTGCACAAGTTTGTTCGGAAGAAGAATAACGGAAAAGGGATATCAAGATTGTGCCTTTCTATGCACAATAATAAGAGATGTCATGATGCAGACATTTACTTGACATTGTTTCCAATATAATTTGTGAAACAAAAAAAAAAAAGTGTTATTTGAAAAAGTACTATATCTTGAGTAATTGCTGTGGGGAGGTACTCGTTGTCTCGGTTAAGGCTTCCATGTAAGGCGGGTTATACATCGGATGGGCCCCGGGGAACCGCCTAATACAAAGACAACACACAAAGATTAGATCTGAGAGCTTCTGTGTTTAGCGTGTGGCAATGGATAAATGTTGTGGGAAGTGCTGGAGGTTGATGCTCCCCGTCACCGTATGGCAGTGACAGGGAGCGCTGTCACTGGTAAAGCAACCGGCTTCAGTTCTGCTTAAGACAGCTTTGAGCAGAGTACTACGTAATACAAAAGTGGTTTGTACAGTCTGCTTAGTTTCCATGAAATCAAGATTATAGGCAACTAGCGCTGTTCAAGAACATGGATAGAAAAGACACACACACACATACTATTCTGGATGACCGACCTCCAGGAAAGGAAAAAAGGCAGATTTGGTTATCTTCCTTCAGAAGTCATATAGTGCTTAAGGCCCTTTCGCTGCTCAGCTGCATGCATACCTCATCCCTGTTGCTCCATGCCACTGGCTTTTCTTTGGCTGTATATTGTTAATAATATTTAATTATTGAGTTTACTGCACATTTCCATTTTCACCATATTATTGGGGCTATATTTTTTTTCAAAACATTGTACATTGTTGATGCTAAAAAAAAGAGATGTAAATCTTGTTGTTCTTAATTCGTCACCAATAAGAGTAGCGTTAAAGAACGGGATCGATAAGCACTATCGATAAGAGTAATAGTATGGTTAAACCCTTAACGATACCCCTCCTCATAAAGGCCACACATGTTAGGCATGGTGTTGACGATTGTGCCCCCTTCCCTCCTGCTCCCTGCAGCCTCTAAGGACTGGCACCCCGCAGGGGGGCGTGTCAGCACCGTGCTGTGCGCCACGTGCCACGTCTACTTCAACAAGCATGGCCGCCTCCCGGCCGCCCAGAAACCGGCGGACCCTCCATTCATGTTCAAACCTGTGAAGGAGGAAGACGAGGACTCCAGCGGGAAGCACGGGATGAGGACGCGACGGAGCAGAGCAGCCGTAAGTCAAACACCACCACACCCCCCACTCTGTACCGTCACGCCTGGGCCAACCAAGAGGGCTTAAACAAGTCTTCATGGCCAGGGTTAGGGTTAGAACACAACCACACCCCCCACTCTGTACCGTCACGCCTGGGCCAACCAAGAGGGCTTAAACAAGTCTTCATGGCCAGGGTTAGGGTTAGAACACAACCACACCCCCCACTCTGTACCGTCACGCCTGGGCCAACCATGAGGGCCTAAACAAGTCTTCATGGCCAGGGTTAGGGTTAGAACACCACCACACCCCCCACTCTGTACCGTCACGCCTGGGCCAACCATGAGGGCCTAAACAAGTCTTCATGGCCAGGGTTAGGGTTAGAACACTACCACACCCCCCACTCTGTACCGTCACGCCTGGGCCAACCATGAGGGCTTAAACAAGTCTTCATGGCCAGGGTTAGGGTTAGAACACCACCACACCCCCCACTCTGTACCGTCACGCCTGGGCCAACCATGAGGGCCTAAACAAGTCTTCATGGCCAGGGTTAGGGTTAGAACACTACCACACCCCCCACTCTGTACCGTCACGCCTGGGCCAACCATGAGGGCTTAAACAAGTCTTCATGGCCAGGAATGATGATTTGGACTGGAATGGTGTCTCTGTCAGAGCTGCAATGCTATGCCAGACCGCGTTAATGCAAACGCTGATTGACTGTTTACTGAGAAAATGTTTTTCCATAAACTGATTTATGGCACAATGTTTAAAGCTAAACTGGGCAATTTCTTTAAAGGTACAGTGTGTAGAATTGACCGGCATCTGAACGGGCCTGAAATGGAATTTAAAGTTAATAAATAGGTTTGGTATAACCCCTTGAAAATAGGAATCGGGTGCTCTAGAATGAACCATTTACATAATTATTTTTGCGGTGTTCTTCCATGAGGGCCTCCATGTTGCACCGCCATGTATCTACAGTAGCCCAGAACGGACAAACGGATAGAGTGTTTTTAATGAAATTAAAATAATGTGATTGTGAAGAGTTGTAGGAAGGTGAGGGCCAGACAGACGCTTCACCCTCTCTCGGACATCAAAATCAACCGCCGGCGAGACGGAAATCCCTACATCTTTATTCACACTATGGCATTATAATCTGGGTGCCCAAGCTTAACCCCTTTCTCGGTCGCGCCTCTTAAGGCCTAGGGAAGATGAGCATGTTCCGTCCTGCAAATAAAATATGCAGTATATTTGGAGGATTCAAAGGGCGTTCCACACTGTTTTACATGTGATAATGGGATTATGATGAATGGGTGTGCATTCTTCAACACATCCATGTTTTGGAGACGTTTGTCACTGAAAGTAGGAATCACTCTTTCAGAGAGGTTTGGTTTCCAATACTACCTTTTTTGCGACACCGTCATGTTATCAAAAGCAAACAATATTCACGTGCTGCAATGCAAGCTAAGGGTAATCGAGGTGAATTATTGATGCATATAACAGATAGCCATGATGATATGTCTATGAATGTAGTTTACCACCGGAGGCAGTGGGAGTACTGTGTGTGAATAGACTTAAACAGGCTGCTACATCCACCATGTCATACAACATGAAAAGAAACCACGGTTGCTCTCATCAAGATACCCGAGTGTTGGCTCAACTAAGGCTAAGCCGTCATTAATTAACCTCCGTGCGCTAAAAACCATTTAGCTTTTTCCACAGAACCCGAATCGCTGTGTATGTGTACAGTCCAATTTAGCTCCATGATTGATAATTATATAATTATTGACACACAGAGCAGCGATAGGTGAAGATAACGTGTTATTCTAGTTTTCACCAATGTACACATATCAATGTGTTTAACCTGTATTTGATATAGTCTATGTGCGTCACGCCCACACCGGAGTTCCACTGGCCACTGTGTTTTTTAATCAGCTTTTCACTGTAGAGATGGCAGGAAAAAGCAATATTAATGTCCTATCCATAGGGAACAATTTGTAACTTGAGAAGCATCCGGTTCAATTGCATTTTAGTTAGGCTATGGTTTAGGGCAGGCTACTTTGTAATCCACCTATTGAGTATATATTATTATATTGATGGCTCTATAGAGAGGAGTGCTGTTGGCCGACCTTCTCCCGGGCAGTTATACAGCGCTAGACTCACAGGGAACGTTACCAACGTTCCCCGTGTCACATCACTGTATTTCAGAATGTTGAATATACAATATCTTGTTTTTTAAATTTAAATCAACAAATGAAAATTCTTCCTGCAAACTACATTAAGTACCGCTGAGGTGTGTGATCCTTTTAATAGACCACCACAGCAGCAGTATGCTGCTATAAATGTCACTTTCACTTCTGATAATGACCACAAAACAATTCTCAATTGCAATGTTTTTGTCAGTGTTTATGGTTAGCTTGACGGGGACTCAAGTTTGAAGCCCTAGTTCAGATATCAGGTCAACTAATGACTAATTAGTTGACTAATGACCGTTGAAATGTTTCATCTTGGACCCAGCTGTCGTCTCTGAGGAGCGGTCACAGGAGATTGACGGGCTCTCCTACCAGCGAGGAGCAGCAGTCCAGCAGCCAGGCCTCTCCCAGCGGGGCCAGCTCCATTTCCACCGCCTCCAGGACCTCTTCCACCGACAGCAAGAGCGACTCGATCAAGAGGCCAAACAAGGTGGGACAACCTCTGTCCGTAAACCCTGCCCCAGATACTGATGTGGATCTGCTTTGGGCCATTTGTGGATGCTTGGAATGAGGCTAGATATTTTATTCTTTGTTCTTGGGGCTTTTGCAGAGTTCTTCACATTTTAAAAGGGAAAGGACATTCAACTAGGTAGAGGTGTTGGGGAGAGAGTCAGTGCGTTTACATGGGACAGCTAGATCGGATTAAGCCTTATACCGATTTTGCTACCCGAACGGACCGTGTCAATTATCCGAACGTACATGGCCTTAAAGAGATCGGATAATGGCCGGAGCGTGGCTGAATCCACTACCCTAGGTGGCGCTGTAGCCCTTTCAACAAGTGGTTATAGAGCCACTCCCGGTTGGCCTCTACGTCCCAGCAACAACAAACACAGGCGGCATTCGAGAAAGATGTTTTCAGTAGACAGCTGTCAGTTCACTTTGGGTCCATGTCATTTCTCCGACGCTCCATTGTTCCTACCTCTCGGTCGTTTGCGGACTCCTCCGGCCGGTGGAGATTTGAAGGTTAATGAAGTAAATAATCATATGTAGTATAAATGTGCAAAAATAATTGAAATCGGTTCATCCTAGCCTGAGAAAAGGCAGAAAGTGTCTCTGGCTTAAAAGCAAGAAATCCTCCAACTCCCACAGTGCATTGCGCTCGCTGCACCGCCCGCCTGTTTCTGTTTGGAGGGGGAAGGACCCATGGTCCTAGCGCGAGTGGTAGCGCGAGCAAACTTTGTGTAAGCATATCCCCGTGATACGTTGACTGGTTTAGACTTCTGCCCTTGTTTTTTCAAACGCATCATTTGTATATTACTGTACAGCATAAAAACATTTGCTAATTACAGTAGCTCAGCATATCAAGTATTTGTACTCAACCTTTTGTCCCCAGTTGAAATAATGTTTGTCTTATACAGAAGGCCTACTTTAGTATAGCAGCACTTGGTTTAGTAAACAAATCACAACAACCAACATGAATTTTAAGTTTTATTCATGAAAAAATATGAACTATTTACAAAAATAAAACGTGTAGTGTGCATTTTCTAGAGTCAAAATAGTCACAGCTCATCTTGAGCATCTACTGTCTCCTGGAAGCCATGGTACTGCCCATCTTGTGTTGGTTATTTAGCTCTGATGGCCTGGACAACACAGGAAGCCGATACTGTCTAAGAAAGAAAGAACAACATTAGCAAAGCAAGATAAATTATGCCTTGAGTAGCCTGTACAGAATTACACGGACTTCAAGCTAACGTAACTTAGCCTATGATCTGCCAATAAGATCGGCTACTTTTGGATAAATACATTGTCACGTTCCCCGGGACTCAAAACTATGTAGCCAATGTGTTGGTAAAAAAACAAACACTTAATCTATGCTTAGACGTCTGTTTCTCACGGCGGGCTTTGGCTGGCGTTTCCAGTTCACTTTCTAGGTCCGGAAATATGTATCCAATACCCAACTGTTCAGATAAGGCGTAAAGCCTGGGGTGCGAAACTCGGGTGATCGACAACACACCCGTCCGTGTCATCCTCCGATTCCGTGATTTTGTCCAGAAGAAATTGGCATCGCTGGAATTCTCGGTAGCAGACAGACTCTTGTTCTGTGTCCATTGGCGCACAGTGAGAGCACAGGCACCACCAATCCGCCCCAGCTCGAGCCATTGCGGGCTCCATGTCTGCGGCAGGCAGGCCGTCTGCCTCGGCTGTAGCGGCGGCAGCTTCAGCCGCCTCCTGTTCCTCCATAGCCCTCAGCTGCTCGTCGCTATATTGTGGCTCATAAAGGTAGCCACAAACATCTGTTTCTACCATAACTTCTTCAAAATCCCAATCCTGCATATTGTTTCCGTCTGCGTATTCAGTACCTTCGGCCATGTTTTTTGCAGGTGAAGTCTAACGCACTGGCACTGATCTGTGATAGGTCTGTTAGCGATTAGGTCCCACCCCCTATGGGCGGGTTTGAAAGGGTGGGACTAGTGCTTGTAGTCTCAATAGAAATCCCCCCTCTTGTATTTCCTTCTGGCAATGATGCAAAAAATGACGATTCTTTGCGTCATTGCCAGAAGGAAGTGTAAGTGGTAAATACGGATTTCTCCCCTCTCAGGGGAAAATGAGATAGTGTTGCATGACCATTCAAAAGTATGACTGGGTTTCTAACAATGAAAAGCTTAATACAAGTGGGTGGAGTGTTCCTTTTAACTTTTTGAATATACCCTCGGAAACGTATCGAAAAACCAACGTCGGGAAAGTATGAAGGAAAAATAAAAAAAGACATTGTTGATCTTTTTGCGCTCCACAGACTTTCATCCATTCTGAAGAGCAAACGTATTCTCATCTTTTAACGGTGAATGGTGCGTGTTGCTGCTCAGCAGATAGAAATAGTGCCCCCATTTCCCATGTGATGTAATGTAAGTAGGCATTTGCATCTCCTTGTAACTGAGATCGTTTCCTCCTCATGTCGCCAATCAGAAGCTCAAAGAAGAGGTTCTGTTACCAAAGACCACCAAGCGAGCGAGGGAGGTGGTGGCCCAGGAGACTGATGAGCTCAGCAAAATGACAGCCAAAAAGCCCAAGACCCAGGTAAGAAGTTATATATACGCCTACATATATATACAAATACATGGCTGAAAGGAAAACCCTACAGCGCGTGGTGAAAACTGCTCAAAAAATCATTGGCACATCACTCCCTGCCATCGCTGACCTTCATCACTCACAGTGTCTGCGACGTACTGACAACAACATCAAGGACCACACACACCCCATTCACGTACTCCTCTATACTCCCGTCGGGGAGACGTTACAGGAGCCTCAGGAGTCGAACCAGCAGGCTCAGAAATAGCTTCTTTCGTAGCACCGTAGCACTCCTCAACACAAGGGCCCCCCACTGGCCCTGCCTAGCCCCCCTCCTTTTAACATGGACTATGGACTATCAGACTACCTCGGACCACTATGTACTTTATTAATGCTGCTTCTATTTATGATATGGACTGTCTGATTCCTCATAACTCTATGCACTTTAATAATGGCAGTGTTTCCCATGCTTAGACCAATGTGTGGCGCAGCGCCACAGAATCAACACCAAGCGCCACAAATTGATTCTGCTTTTTCTTTAGCGATTTTTAAATATAATATCGTTCCGTTCATTCATCTCCGCATAGCACTCTTTCTCCCTGTCATTCTCGTTCACACACGCACACAGACAACCGCGCATACATGCCAATGGTGCGCGGGTACACTACCACTTATTGGATAAACCCGCGTATCGTACATGCACACGCACTGACAGCGGATTCGCCCGCTCCTCTCAACGCACCTACAAAGGCAAACCCGAAGCAGCGGGATATGTAAGGGATAATGTATATAACGCCGGTTATTATCGGGAAAATAAGCCCCGACAGAGCGAACAGGACACCAACGCGCAGCAGAGGTGTCCTGTTTGCCCTGAAGGGGCTTATTTTCGATAATGACCGGCGCTGTTCTATACATTATCCCGCTTATTACACGGCTACTTGCCAAAATGAAAAAATAACTTCACATGGTGTGTCTTTTTACGATTTATTCGTTATCAGCATTCCTTGTGTTGATCAGCAGAGAAATAGTCCGCCGAAGACATTGACGTCGCTTAGCAACCGAAGACGCTGGGGTTGACAAGTTACCGGTACTTGCGGAGTGATACCAAAGGCGTCATTAGAGGCAAAAAATCCTTTGTTTCCCTTAACAGTGGTCAATTATACTCATGATTATACTTAGCAACGGTGAATTATCAAATATAATTCACCGCCGGAAGTG
This sequence comes from Pollachius pollachius, assembly GCF_949987615.1. NCBI lineage: Eukaryota > Metazoa > Chordata > Actinopteri > Gadiformes > Gadidae > Pollachius > Pollachius pollachius. Next base: position 26,849,654 of record NC_136941.1, on the reverse strand, counting down.
GTGACGGGCCCATGCAAGTGAACGGAGCGTTCCATGGCATTGAGAAGACCCGTGTAATAATTGCGATTAATGTGGAATGTGGTTATAGTTTATGTATATTATATTATTTTAATTCGCTCTGCAGCAGAGGCTGGAGATCGGGAAGATCGAAGGTCTCCTGGTGGGCCGGTCCACTTTGAAATGTATTTTGTGCACGATTGCTCGATTACGCAAATGCCCCCCCCATCCCGGCTGGACTTCCTACTAGGCAGTTTAACGTTCAGGGTCGTTTACTGAGAACTTGCATAGCTCAGTATGCACGCAGGCACGTTTCAGTATGGTAATGACAGCAGTATGCGCGCAGGCACGTTTCAGTATGGTAATGACAGCAGTATGGGCGCAGGCACGTTTCAGTATGGTAATGACATCAGTATGGGCGCAGGCACGTTTCAGTATGGTAATGACAGCAGTATGGGCGCAGGCACGTTTCAGTATGGTAATGACAGCAGTATGCACGCAGGCACGTTTCAGTATGGTAATGACAGCAGTATGCACGCAGGCACGTTTCAGTATGGTAATGACAGCAGTATGCGCGCAGGCACGTTTCAGGATGGTAATGACAGCAGTATGGGCGCAGGCACGTTTCAGTATGGTAATGACAGCAGTATGCACGCAGGCACGTTTCAGTATGGTAATGACAGCAGTATGCACGCAGGCACGTTTCAGTATGGTAATGACAGCAGTATGGGCGCAGGCACGTTTCAGTATGGTAATGACAGCAGTATGCACGCAGGCACGTTTCAGTATGGTAATGACAGCAGTATGGGCGCAGGCACGTTTCAGTATGGTAATGACAGCAGTATGCACGCAGGCACGTTTCAGTATGGTAATGACAGCAGTATGGGCGCAGGCACGTTTCAGTATGGTAATGACAGCAGTATGCACGCAGGCACGTTTCAGTATGGTAATGACAGCAGTATGGGCGCAGGCACGTTTCAGGATGGTAATGACAGCAGTATGGGCGCAGGCACGTTTCAGTATGGTAATGACAGCAGTATGCACGCAGGCACGTTTCAGTATGGTAATGACAGCAGTATGGGCGCAGGCACGTTTCAGTATGGTAATGACAGCAGTATGCACGCAGGCACGTTTCAGTATGGTAATGACAGCAGTATGGGCGCAGGCACGTTTCAGTATGGTAATGACAGCAGTATGCACGCAGGCACGTTTCAGTATGGTAATGACAGCAGTATGGGCGCAGGCACGTTTCAGTACCGTATATGACAGTCAGATTCTGTAGAGGCTTTGATGTTTCAGTCATGGGGGATCCAAAGAGAAAAAGAGTTCAATGGATAAGAAACTGGTGCTTGCCACCTATCAAGATTATAGATTAAAGTTATGGAAGTTATCCCATTCCCCTGCCATTCTGGGATCGGCAGTGATCGGCAATCGGCAGATCACAGTTTTGGTGATCGGTAATTGTGATCGGGCCCACAAATGCTGATCGGAGCTTCTCTAATATATATGTATATATATTTTACATTTATAAACCCAGGCTAGGCATACTAGGTCATAAAGTGCTGGGTTCCTTGTTTGTGCCCTAATACAAATGTCTACTTGAAAGAGTAAAGCCTAAAATACACCGCCGGCGAACAGCAAGCGTCAAAACAGCCGCCCTGTTATTTTTTATATACAACCCCAACCCCCACAGCGAACGTCAAAGCTAGTCGGCACGCCGCCCTGCGACCCTTCATGCCGCCCTGCGACCCTTCACGCCGCCCTGCGACCCTTCACGCCGCCCTGCGACCCTTCACGCCGCCCTGCGACCCTTCACGCCGCCCTGCGACCCTTCACGCCGCCCTGCGACCCTTCACGCCGCCCTGCGACCCTTCACGCCGCCCTGCGACCCTTCATGCCACTGTCCTATGGCCAGCTTTGCCACCCCTGAAAAAGCATTTTTTAAGGCCCAAAGCTCGAAGGTGACATTTTTGCATGCCTGGGTCTTCCTGTTGACGCTGCAGAACGTCACGTCCTGCCGGTGCTAGGGGCTGCAGAACGTCACGTCCTGCCGGTGCTAGGGGCTGCAGAACGTCACGTCCTGCCGGTGCTAGGGGCGGCACTTGACACGCATCATCGGCGCTCCCAGCACTGTTGTGCCGCTATGTCTTACGCTTAAGCCATATTTCCTTCTAAAACATTTCAAAATGAGTAATAACCCAAAACATACCAATAATTGTAAACACAGGGGTTGACACTAACGGTTTGGGTTTACGAAGGGTTTGTTAATATAAAGGCTATTTATTCAGGTGTTTTTAAAAACTGTAGAACAACCTTTTTCTTCCGCGAAATCACACAAAATATTTTTGCAATTGATCAGCGCGCTGTCTTCTCTTCTCTCGGACAGCGAAATAACAGACACGCATCGCTTCAGCGCGAACATAGCCCTGCCTCCTGTCACTTATGGCTCATTTCCACCGGAGGATGCAGTGCGGTTCGGCGTAGCTCAGTTGTGGATCGTGTTTCCACCGCCGACAGTACCCTTATGGTGGGGGATGGGGGTTTAGGCCGGATGGCGATAGCAGCGGCATCTACGTTAGCATTGTGACCTCAGAGCAACCCAACACAGTGTAGCCTGCTAATCAGTCCCTCCAGAAAAATGCAGCGTTTTTTTGTGATTGTTGCGGCCAAAAGTCCTTGATTATGCGGCACGTTTTCTTAAAAAATGCGATGAAATATGCAGCATATTTATGCAATTTTATGCGATGATATTGCGGGAACTTGCAAAAATTGCGGGAACTTGCGAAAAAATGCGGGAACTTGCGGAAAATGCAGCTTTTCGATGACGTTCACATCGCGTAATTACGTCACTTCATAACGTTCCCATGGCAACAGGGGGAAATGGCTGCTCTTGTGTGAAGTAAACGCAACATTTTTCAACTTTCTGCTAAGATATATGAGACTTTTATGCAACGAAAATGCGGGGATTATGAAATCATGCAAGCCCCGCATATTTTGCGCGGAAATCGCCAATTTATGCGGTGAAAGTGCGGCATATTTGAAAAAATGCGACCCCCGCATGAATATGCGGACTTTGGCTGATTATGCGTTGAATTATGCGATCGCATAATCACGTTTTTCTGGAGGGACTGTCTAATAAATCCAAGGAAAAAGAAGAATGTGCACAATGAACAAAGATCAACAATGTAGGACGGCAAACTTTTGCGCGACATTTTCTTCCAATAGACGAAGCTTTCGCCGTTGTCCAGAGATACCTCGCGGATAATGTGTTTGTTTGTTATTATCCCCCTGTCTCACGGAAGTGTGATTCTGTCGACCAATCAACGGACAGCGTGTGTAACTCGAACTTGCCGGCAACCTTTCAGACGTCTCAGTACCCCAACGGAGGAGTACTGCGAGACGAATGCGGCTCAATACGGCTCAGTCTGGGTCACCCCCACTTTTGGGGTTGGAAACGCGATCTGTGTAACCCTTAGCGAACTGCAACTACCCGCACCCTCCGGTGAAAACGTGTCATTACCCGCAGGGCGGTCTCTGGCAGTGATTCGGCACTAGTCTCGGTGTTGGCTAAAGGTTAGCCAACACGGTTTACGTAGAGAAGGAATATGGAGTTGTGATGGAGGGGTGCGGTTTGGAAGTACTTTGGATTGAAGCAGATTACCAAGGAAAGTCAAAAGACTCATTTAAAGTCAAATGCAAATGCAAGAACCCGGTTTTGGGTTTCATGACTGTGCACATGCACAGCAATAGTGTTTTTTTTTCACGAAATTCGACCTGCACAAACTATATATTATATGAAAGCTGCGCCTCCACTGATTCCAACAGTCCAAACCATATCATTCTGGGACTAAAACTCGCAGATAACCTAAGAAGAAACTTCCCCTTTTCTTTTAACAACCAAAAATGAAGTTTTACCTTTGTGATTTTTGTCCACAAAGTTGAATCTGATCTCATAAGACGACCATAAACCGATAATCCACTGTCTGGGCCAAATTTTAAACATGGTGTTTACAATCAATGACTAAGAGAAGGTTTCTTAGGAAAAAGGTAAATTGCCTTCAATCAGAACACATGTTCTTCAGCGCAATCTAGTGGCAATATATGTATTTGCCAGTGTTTGGCTTGGTGTCATTCGATTTTATTTGCCGTAAACTTTAAATAGAGGTGTCAAAATGTTAAGATATATACCTGTTTGTGTCTCATAGTACGACAGTGTTACCAACTGATAATGACCAACTGATAATTATTTCAGGTGGAAATGTAATCTTCCACTTATGCCGTGTTCCAGCTTTATTCACTTTAACCAAGTAGTATCCACATTGGATCTTTCTATTGACACCAAGATGACATATTATAGCCCTTGCAGTTTTGGAGATATGCTTAATTTACTTTGTTTTCCCCTGGTATCGAAAATGGTATAGAATATAAATATTTTTCCAGGTATAGTATCGAAGTTAGAAAATTCAGTATTCGTGACAACACTACTATAAACGTGAATATGGTTATTCAGTTAGACCTACAATAAATGTGGAAGTTAAAAAATAGATATCTTTGCTACTACCTTGGACATTTAGTTATGCACATTTGCATAAAATCCAGATAAAAGCATGCAGGTCTACATATAACTGGGCGATAGCTTTAGTAGGTGGCAACGGTGGACTGAAATCACTTCATTGCACGATGTGACCATTCGGTCAAGAAGTAAACAAAGAAGAAGTTGTTATTTTTATTATTTATTTTTTTTTATTTTTATTAGTTATTTTTTAAACACATACATGTGTGGGAGCTAACATTCAACTTCAGTCTGAGGATGAGTTTCATGAGCTTCCCATAAAACCAGGCCAGGTGCCCGGCAAAAAGAGGCCCGATTCTGATTTTAATTTGGGCAAGTCCAACATGACCTGTTCTTGCCCGATAGTGTCAACCCCTGAAACATTTAAATCCTGTGTCCTCAACTGAGTAATAAGGCTGTAAACGCTGTGAACGTACCTAAGCCTGTAACGATCTCCATGTACGGTTTGAGAGACGATTTGTTGGGTCATCCAGTATGATAAGGTTTTGTAATCGGATCACACACACACACACACACACACACACACACACACACACACACACACACACACACACACGTTAAGAATCTCCAATTCACTTACATTTTGCATCTCCTGGTTATCTGTGACCAACTGGTCCACTGAGCTACAGATCATCTGGGCTTCCAAGCACCGAGGGTCCTGGTCCTAAATTAAGGATTAATTAAGGAATCTATAAAAAGGCAATTCAAAAGATCTGAAGATGTAACATTTCATTAATTTACACCGTGTGCTGATGGAAATAAATAATAATAAATTAAATAAACCAAAGCTACCGGGGCACCCTGACGAAAGCACCACAGGGCTGTCTATCAGCTGTCCAGAGGACAACCTGCACCAGCTTGTCAGTCAGCTCTCTTCCAGCTGCGCTCCTGAAATTCGCCTCGTGATGAATTTGCGTCAGATTAAGTATTTTAGTGTGCATGCACATTGTGCTACCAAAATGCGTCCAGCTGTTATGCTGTGTGTGTGTGTGTTTGTGTGGGTGTGTGTGTGTGTGTGTGATTTCCCACACTGTGACGCAAGTGTTGTACACTTCTTTGTTATTTTTGATAACCATTCTGCGGTTGGTGTCATGGCACATAACACGTTGGTTCTTTGACGTGTCTGGTATTTCCACAACGAGACTGTAGTTGGGATTATCTCAGCCATGGTTGAGAAAGAATTGGGGGAAAGGAACTTTGGCTTTGACTCCCTGAAGTACATGCACTGCGAAATGGAGGAGAAAGGGATTGTTGCCCGCGACCGTCTCCCGCTTGAGCCCCGCTTCCCGCTGCCGAGGGACCACCGCCTCGGCGCTGCAGGAGGCGGTGGTGCCTAAGCGCTGACCGCTGCCGAGACGGCGGTCCCTCGGTAGCGATGCTCCAGCGGGAGACGACCAGGGTCAACAAACGCGGGCAACAATCCTTTTTTCCTTCATGTCGTGGTTCAGTCTACTTCAGATTGATGTGGATTTGGAAGTACCAGAGACATCGGAGAACCCGATGCAGTCGTTTGAGATTCAAAATATCGTCTGGAGGCGCACACAACTTTTGGCTGTGATAATATATATTATGGACATCTAGAATAATATGATATTATTTAGATATAGATTAGGGCTGCAACTAACGATTATTTTAATAATCAATTAATCGGTCGATTATCTTTTCAATTAATCGATTAATCAGATAAAAAAAAAGAAACATTTGTAATTGCCGCATCTTTATTTGAAAACTGAACATTACTTCAAATTCACAGTGCAGACTGAAGTGTAAATGCACCAGGTTATTGCTCCAATGTCCCGGAACTCTTAAAAGTAATATTAAATGATAAAAACACATAACTGGGATAACACAAAAAAAACATACAATGTATGATATACATTTCTATATATATACAGTATATAAGGGATGTCCATGGTTAACTGGTTAACCGATAAGATCTTTAACTGCTAAATACTAACGGTTAAAAATAAATTGAATCATCTTAATTTCTCTCAGATGACAGGAGATCGTTAATTTTTCTTGATATTGATACCATTTTGTAGACTCCTTAACGATCCAAGTCTTTATTGATACCACTATTGATACTTTTCTATTTTTTTGTGGAAATAGAACTTGTATTATTGCTTTAATTGATGACAAGATGATCATAGCTCAAGATAGGACGTTAAACTGGTCATAATTCCATCTTTACCATCTATTTTATATTGCTGGGAAAACAAGTTTTCGCCAAAATCTCAAATTTCTTTTTTTTTGTATTGCATTTGAACACATCAATCATATTACTGAGCCGACCTGAACACATCACATATGACACTGTTTGTTACTTTTTTTTAAGTTAATTAGCTCTATATCCTGCCGATTTTAACATGGATTTAAAAACTGGATTACTATTTTTAACTTTCTACACCGACCGGTTGTGTGATTACTACCGCTGCTTTGAATGACTGTTGATGCACGCGGTGCCGGCTCGATCCCGTCTGGTTGTGTGATCACTACCGCTGCTCTGAATGACTGTTGATGCACGTGGTGCCGGCTCGATCCCGTCTGGTTGTGTGATCACTACCGCTGCTTTGAATGACTGTTGATGCACGTGGTGCCGGCTCGATCCCGTCTGCACCCGTCTGCAGCAGCAGCAGCTGACAGAGTTTTCGGTTGGACTAGACGGATACTGAGTTGAAGGAGTTTTTTTTAACCCAAAGACAGTGAAGGTACAACACTTTTATATAGGCCTACAGTCCAGTGTTAAGATATGACCAAAATACAAGCTGTGGTCGCTCACACTAAAGCTCGCTGTGGACGTGCATGAACCATGAACCAACCTGTCGGCGGCTGGCTGTAAACAGTGCCGCGCCTACGAGTGACGTATTAATCGCGCGACTCAACGAATCGATGACCAAATTCGTTGCCAACGCTTTTAGTAATCGATTTTTATCGATTTTATCAATTCGTTGTTGCAGCCCTAATATAGAGTTCCAGGACTCCCGCCGGAGCACCCGGAGTGTTCTAGAAAATTTACAGTACCGAAACAGCGCTTTTGGGGAAAGCTCAATGTGCGACTGGCTCGTAGTGGCTGTAATTCTGCACCACGGCTGAATTTCGGGAACGTATTCAAATGCTGTGGGTGGGGGCCACTAATATCTATATTAAAGCATCCATAAAGTAGCATGCCATGGGACCTTTAAGGGGCGCCAGACGGCCATGCTTTAACTAACACCAGCCATACAGAACTGGTCTGTACGGCTTGTGTAGATGTAATCTTCTAAAAGGGCAGCCAATGGGTCCATGTTCATGGTGGTTGTTTTTGGACACTTCTCAAACCGTGCCATTTCTGTAAAACTGTTGCGTTACCAGGCGAGGACTGCTGCCTTTCTCTATGCTTATTATTCAGTTATCGTATTATACACATATCAACACGTGGTGAGCTCAGATTAATTTACCATTCTTTATATTTCTTCGTCTGTATAATAATCAGTTCATTAAATGAGAATTGTTCAAATGAAATACAAACTCTTAAGTGTTATTCAAAACCATTATTGTGGTAAATCCCATTAACTATTCAACGTATTCATACCAGTACACGGTATCTGCAGGTGCCCAAAGGTGAGCTCAATGTCCCTACCCCTTAAGGGGTGATATCATGCCACCAGGTTTGAGTGTGATGAGCCATTACAAGCCGTTTGAAAATCCAGTGTTTCCCCCAGCACATGTGTATATGAGCATATGATTAAGGCCTTAACAAAAATAGGGCCCCGCCTTGACTACTTATGTCGATTATTATAAATTAACAAAGTAGAAAACTCTTGTAGGGAAAGAAAACATACTTCCATCAGGTATAAAATTTAAAGATAAATAATGCATCGGTAATACTGTGTATAACAATGGTCGTGCCATAAAGCTTTCTGAATGGAAACGGCGCCATCAGGTGGTGGTATATATTACATAGACTGCAGGGCCATGGACCCCCGGTCCCTGACCCCCTTGACTAAGACATTTTCTGGGGGAGCACGGCAGTCGGCCTTTCCCTGGGCCCTGGTGACATCACTAGCGGGCGTGTCCACGTACAACCCAGTGGACTGTGGCGAATGAGCCTATCTATCTCTCATGGTGGACCTTGCTCATGACATCAGCCCTTTGATGTAATACTCAGGCCCAGCTCCGTGTGTTCCCTCCGCTCCTGCAGGAGGCGCTGGTGTCTCGGTCGGAGGGGGAGGTGGAGGAGGAGAGCTCCGATAGCCGCAGCGCCAACGAGGACGGCAGTGACGCCAAAGACATCGACCAGGACAACCGCAGCTCCTCCCCCAGCATCCCCAGCCCGCAGCCCGGCAACGAGAGCGACTCGGACTCCTCCCCGCAGACCGCCGCCCCGCCCGCCTCGGCCGACCAGCACGTCCCCGCTCTGCAGCGGCCCCAGAGCCCCCTCCGCGCCCCGGGCCCTGTGGCCCGGTGCTCTCCCCCTCCCTCTCTGCAGGCCCCGCCCCTCTTCCCCAGGGAGCCCCGGGTCCCCAAGGCCCCTCCCGCCGCGCCCCAAGCCAAGCCTCCCCCGACCACCCCCATCCCGCCCTCGCTCAGACAGTCGCCCCACCTGTCTGCCACGCACTTCACCCAGATGCCCACCAACCTGCCCCCGCCCCCGGCCCTCAAGCCCCTCAGCTCCCTGCCTCATCAGCATGGCCCGGGAGCCCCCCCCCCCCCCCCTGCAGCTCATGCAGAGCCCCCCAGCCGCCCAGCTGGCTGCTCTGCCCCACCTTCAGAGCCACCCCCGCGCCCATGCCTCTCATCTGCCCAACGCCCACCCCCAAACCCTCTCCGCCATGGCGCAGTCCAGCCAGAACATAGGCCCCGCCCCCAGCCGCAACGTTGGCCCCGCCCCCAGCCACAACGTTGGCCCCGCCCCCAGCCACAACATAGGCCCCGCCCCCAGCCACAACGTTGGCCCCGCCCCCAGCCACAACGTTGGCCCCGCCCCCAGCCACAACGTTGGCCCCGCCCCCAGCCACAACATGGGCCCCACCACCAGTAACAACACAGGCCCTGCTCCGAGCCCCAATATAGGCCCCGCCTCCATCCCAAACATAGTCCCTGCCCCCAACCACAAAATAGGCCCTGCCCCCAGCTACAATACAGGCCCTACCTCCAGCCACAAGATAGGCCCCGGCCCCAGCCTGAACCCATCCTTCCCTCCTCACCCTCTGAGGCCCTGCGCCCCGACCAGCAGCCCACACAGGCCACATGTTCACATCAAGGAGGAGCCAATGGATGAGATAGAAGAAGCGGAGAGCCCGCCTCCTCCGGCCAGCAGTCCCTCGCCAGAGCCCACGGTCGTCAACATCGCCAGTCACGCCAGCCAGTCTGCCAGGTACCCTATCCATTATGTCAGGAGCCTCCTCATCGGGAAAATAAGCCCCTTCAGGGGGGACCGGACTCCGACGCGAAGCGGAGGGGTCTTGCCTTGCCAAATCAAAAAAAACGGCAATTTATTTGTTACCATTCGTAGTGTTGGAACAACGGAGAACTATTTCAGCAAAGATGTTGATGTCGCTTAGCAAACGAATACGCTGGGGTTGAAAAGTTAACGGACCACTTGAAGTGGTTGGAGTGATGGGAAAGACATCAATCAGAGGCAAAAAATCCACTTTCCTTGAAAGCAGTCAATTATGCTTAGCAATTATGCAAAAAATAATTACTGCCGAACATTGGGAAGGCCCATTCGAATGAACAAAGCATTCTACAGCATTAAGAAGAGCCGTGTAATAACAAAGAGTGACAAAGTGCATCTCTCTTAGATCCAGGTCCTTTTTTCTATGTATATTAACATTGATGATGCAATATTTAATCTGTTATAAAATGTATTGGTTGTTAAAACAACAAGAGGAAGCAGCACTTATTTAAATGGTTACTAAAGCTTCTGTGACACATGCAGGCCTACCCGTGAAAGTTCCAGGAGATTTCCTGCACGCGCTTATGTATGAATAGGAACAGGGATCGATGTTAAAATCATCTGAAATCTGCACAGGCAATTTGCCCCGCTCAAGACTTTGTAACATTTCCTGAGCACTTGCGGAACACCTGTGTTGTTGTTGAGTGAAAGAAGAAACATGTTGGGGAGAGTTCATGGGGAGCAAGGGAACCAATCATAAGACTCTGCTGAGGACAGAGAGAATCCACAACGGTTTACAGTAACGCAACGGTGCTTTTCGGCCTATCCGATGACAATATCAATGCAGCTTTTGTTTGCAAACAAATTCCATTTTTCAAGAAAAACTGGACAGGCCCTGAAATAAGGGAATTCCTGTCACTCAGCGGGTTCTGCGGACTGTTGGACTCTGCTGGGCCGTCTTTTGGCCCGTCAGTAGGCCTATGAACGTCACTTCATGTGTGGATAGGGCAAATCACCAGGGGTGCATGGAATGGAGCAGGAACAACGCAGACCTTAACTCTCCTAACACGTGTTCTCTGATCCAGGTTTATCAAACACTGGGACCGGGGCTGCAACTCCTGCTCCAGAACAGACCTGTTCTTCACGCCGCTGGCCGCCTCAAAGCTGGCCAAGAAGAGAGAGGAGACGATGGAGAGGTCCAGGAGAGAGGCGGAGCTCAGCGCTCGCCAGGAGAGGGAGAAGGAGAGGGAGAGAGAGAGAGAGAGGGAGGCAGACAAAAATGTGGTGAGTATCACTTTTCTGTTTTTTCTGGTACTTCATTGGGGACGCATGTTTAAATGACGGAACAGGCATGTAGTGTGAACGCGCTTATTACGTGTAAGGATATTAATAGCGGCTTAGCTCAGGAGGTGGAGCGGGATGACGTAACCTTGCTGGTACGATCCCCTCCTCCTCCTAGCTGAGTGTCGAGGTGTCCCTGAGCGAGACACCTGAACCTAACCCGACGAGCTTGCTGACGCCCTGCGTGGGTGACTCCGCCGTCGGAGTGTGAATGAGTGCATGAATGGTTGTAACTCACTTTGGTTAAAAGCGTCTGCTGTATGCCCTCAATGTTAATGCCCACATGTCACTGTAGGTTGATGCCCGTCTCCCCTTTCCCCCCCAGAGAGTCTCCAGCTCGTCCCAAGACAGTCGCATGAGCGATGCCCAGATGTCCGCCCAGATGTCCGCCCAGATGTCCGCCCAGATGTCCGCCCAGATGTCCGCCCAGATGTCCGCCCACGGCCACATGCGCTCCTCCTTCGAGCAGCCGCCCACCACGGTGGCGGCCGTGCCCCCCTACATCGGGCCGGACACGCCTGCCCTGCGCACGCTCAGCGAGTACGCGCGCCCCCACGTCATGTCGCCAACCAACCGCAACCACCCCTTCTTCATGTCCCTGAGCCCCGGGGAGCCCCTGCTGGCCTACCACATGCCCGGCCTGTACGGCGCCGACCCCGGCCTCCGCGAGCGCGAGCTGCGCAACCTGCGGGAGCGCGAGCTCCGGGAGCGCATGAAGCCCGGCTACGAGATGAAGCCCCCGGAGCTGGAGGCCATGCACCCCTCGGCCAACCCCATGGAGCACTTCGCCCGGCACGGCGCTCTCGTGCTGCCGCACATCGCCGGCCCGCCGCACCACTTCGCCCAGTTCCACCCGGGGCTGAACCACCTGGAGCGCGAGCGCATGATGATGGCCAACCAGCAGCTGCGGCCGGAGCTGAGCTACGCCGAGCGGCTGACGGCCGAACGGCTGCACGCCGAGAGGATGGCGTCGGTGGCCAGCGACCCGGCCGCCCGGCTGCAGATGCTCAACGTGACGCCGCACCACCACCAGCACTCCCACATCCACTCGCACCTCCACCTGCACCAGCAGGACCCGCTGAACCAAGGTGGGCGTCTGTTGGCCACCACCCGGTGGGCGTCTGTTGGCCACCACCCGGTGGGCGTCTGTTGGCCACCACCCGGTGGGCGTCTGTTGGCCACCACCCGGTGGGCGTCTGTTGGCCACCACCCGGTGGGCGTCTGTTGGCCACCACCCGGTGGGCGTCTGTTGGCCACCACCCGGTGGGCGTCTGTTGGCCACCACCCGGTGGCGCTGTATCAACCTGCTGCTGAGCGGTTACTGAGGAAGGCTTCAATAAATACACACATTGCTACATATAGTGTGTTCATTAATGGAAAACTAATCATTTTTCCTACGGCAATATAGTCCCTTTAGACGGTAAAATCAGCAGCGCATTAATACTTCAACTGAATGGTTATGCGGTCAGTGGTGTACGTTGTCAAGGACCGGAACCCAATCCTTTTTATTATTCAAAAAAGTAAGAAAATAGAAAATGCTGATCGTAATATTGATGGTAGGTCAATTCAAATATTCTGACTGATAACCACTACTACTGCCGTGGCAATTGATCAACATGCACAATGTTCAAACTAAGCTTTTGTTAGCTTTTTAATAAGTGGAAGTAGGCCTGCTGTCAGAATGAGATGGATGACTGGATCCGACAGCCACTGACGTCCACACAGCAGTCCTACCCGATATTGTAGTTTTGCTTTGTGTTTAATTCAAATAACAGTAGAAATGAAAAGGAGAAGCAGAGAAAACGTGTGGGTGGCCTCCGCCTGCACAGTTTCAGGCAGGGAATGAGGAGTTCATCTTTTCTTTATATTTTCTTTCATTTGGAAAACCTTTTAAAAAGTTATTCAAAAATGTAAATGATGGAAGTGATCATGAACTGCGGTGTGAGCCAACGCGGCTCATCTTTTTATTCTCGGGTCTCACGTTTGTGACCTTTGACCTTCAGGCTCTTCTCCACACACTCTGGACCCCATGGCAACCGGGCCCCGCTTGGCCCGCTTCCCGTTCCCCAACGGGCCCGTCCCCAACCCCTTACTCAATGACCTCCCCCACGACCACGACATGCTGCGGCACCCGCTGTTCGGTGAGTGCTCCCACCCAGCCGACCGTTCCTGTTCCTCCCCTGTCCCCTTCCTCGTGGCTAAGTGTGCGTCTTGTCTCGCTCCAGGCGTTGCGTATCCGCGGGAGATGCAGGGCCAGATGCCCCAGATGTCGGCCGCCCACCAGCTGCAGGCGATGCACGCCCAGTCGGCAGAGCTGCAGCGCATGGCCCTGGAACAGCAGTGGCTGCATGGGGCCCACCTGCACGGCGGCCCGCTGCCCGGCCAGGAGGACTACTACAGGTGGGTGTCCAGCAGCGCTGGGCATAGCGTTTGACTCACACATGGTTAGTAGGTTTGGGCTGCGTTCGCATTTGCACCGGTAACGGCGCCAGGGCCGGTCTCTGGACTATATAAGTTAGCCTGTCAAACATCGTTGGTACCTCGGCAGTTAAATGTGTTTTGTGTTTGACCAGGTGTTATTTCAAGTCAGAGCTGTGTTGTCTGCTTTGCATTTCGCGTTACTATGTCAGCGTGCTTTGTCTGCGTGTAAACCCCCACGCCTTCAGCTCTCCATTGGTGGTTCTGGTGCGCACCACTGGATCCAACTGTGACGTAGTGATGCGTTTTCCCGCTGTAACGGTTCCTGGTACAGAGCGGACGGAGTCAGGGTTGTACTTGGCAAAAAAGGCGGTTTTAATCGAGGATAATAATAACAGTGTGCCAGTAAATCATATGAGCGTGCCACAGCGGTAGCACAGAATGCGGCTTCGTTGCTGCAGCGATTGTCCTTGCACAAGCTCTCGTTCACACTGGCCTTCCCTCCTCCTGCAAGACAAAAGCAGGCACATAAATACACGCCCCCAATCAGACCCAATAAACCCGGCAGATCCGGTGTGCTCCAAACATGACCTATGCCCCACCTGCAGGCCAAACGCCGTTCTACCCCCCACACTGCTTTCTAACGACCCGTACCGAATCGTACGCTCTCACCAACCAGAGGCACAGATTTAGTTAGCATGTATAGGTTCTCATTTGGTCGGTCCCCTGAACAGCCCTGAGAGTCCTGTATTTACCTTACATTAATAAACATGTTGTATTACACTACTGTCTGGTTATCTCAATCCTCATGGATCTGTTTTCCCCTGCAGCCGTTTGAAGAAGGAAGGAGACAAGCCATCCTGAGGCCAAGACGGGCCAGCCTCCACCCTAACAGAATCAGTATACAGACGGGCCAGCCTCCACCCTAACAGAATCAGTATACAGACGGGCCAGCCTCCACCCTAACAGAATCAGTATACAGACGGGCCAGCCTCCACCCTAACAGAATCAGTATACAGACGGGCCAGCCTCCACCCTAACAGAATCAGTATACAGACGGGCCAGCCTCCACCCTAACAGAATCAGTATACAGACGGGCCAGCCTCCACCCTAACAGAATCAGTATACAGACGGGCCAGCCTCCACCCTAACAGAATCAGTATACAGACGGGCCAGCCTCCACCCTAACAGAATCAGTATACAGACGGGCCAGCCTCCACCCTAACAGAATCAGTATACAGACGGGCCAGCCTCCACCCTAACAGAATCAGTATACAGACGGGCCAGCCTCCACCTTAACAGAATCAGTATACAGACGGGCCAGCCTCCACCCTAACAGAATCAGTATACAGACGGGCCAGCCTCCACCCTAACAGAATCAGTATACAGACGGGCCAGCCTCCACCCTAACAGAATCAGTATACAGACGGGCCAGCCTCCACCCTAACAGAATCAGTATACAGACGGGCCAGCCTCCACCCTAACAGAATCAGTATACAGACGGGCCAGCCTCCACCCTAACAGAATCAGTATACAGATTAACTAGACTCCACCCTAACAGAATCAGTATACAGATTAACTAGACTCCACCCTAACAGAATCAGTAAACAGATTAACTAGACTCCACCCTAACAGAATCAGTAAACAGATTAACTAGACTCCACCCTAACAGAATCAGTAAACAGATTAACTAGACTCCACCCTAACAGAATCAGTATACAGATTAACTAGACTCCACCCTAACAGAATCAGTATACTTTTCAGAGACTGTACATTTTTTAAAGAGTGTGTGGGTCCCTTTGTTTTAATATATTGAAAATAAGAATCCTTGTGTGTCTATATGTGTATTCCTTGTTCCAGCACTTAATGGGATTGTCAAGAGGTTTGCTTGAGATTTTCTTACTAATAGACAGTAGTGTTAAGACTTTATACTGCCATAATCATCTAATTTATTGTTATTTTACTTGTTCAGCAGACATGTGCGGTATTAGGGTAACCAGCATATCGCACACATCAAACTTTGATGTGTGCAGTATGATAGAATTGCTAATGATGCCCTAGGCTAGCAAGGATGCTATTGACCCAGCTGATAAACATTGGTAGTAGTATGAGCTGTTCCTTCATTTTTAAATGGTCTTGTGTAAATTTACATTTTAAATCAGTGTTTGAATGATTGGCCTAACAACCTAGCATGACTGTCTTCACAATTCCAAAACTAGAGTAGCAAGTTACGATGTTGTGTCATTAGACTTGGAAAACTATACTACATGGAATTTATTCTAAAACTGCTAAATATTTGTCTAAATTAAAAACATTTATATTTCAAGGTATCTTTCACAGTGTAACCTAAGCTTTTAGTCACTTTGAGACTGTAAATACTACATGTGTAATAGTCTATATTACCAAGCATTATTGATATAGGTTTAATATTCTATATTAAGTATTATTGATCTTACTGTAAGTGTGAACTCTTGCCCCTAAATTTGGCACATAATTTGGCACATTTGCTAAATACAGTTTAGTGTTATAAAATAAGATGATTGTAAATTATAAGCTATGATCTGTGTCACTGTGTTGCACAGTGACATTAAAACCACATATTCCGATGTTTTTTTTAACAAAACGGTGAGAGACGAGACCCACGTGATCTTAACATACATTTTAAAAACCCTGTTCCCTGTTTCAAAATTCAATATTTATGTGAAATAAGAAACAAAAATATTGCATAATTATTTCAATAAATAATTCTGCAATGACGAATTCTTGTCTGTGCTTGTATTTCTAATTAACCAGGAAATGTAAACTGTTTTAACTATAGGCGTCATGTTAATACATACACATCAGGCCTTCTACAAACTACAAGTTGACAATCAAATTGAGAAATGGAGAGCTTTGACCATTTAAGGTTTATTCAACAAAATATTATTTGACAAATCTGAACACGGCAACATTCTGCATTTACCTACTAAATTGCGCACACAGGCTTAATCAAAAACCCTACAAGACCTACCTTATACCCTTTGACAACATTCTCATGAACCAGCCTAGCATTTAACAAACTAAGCTTAACTGTCTATGCATTTGTACTTTCTCAGCAAATATAAAGTGCCCATATTGTGTGTAAAAATATCAGGCACGATATTACCCTTGGCTGACATATTTACTAGCAATGGTCCATATCAATTCCAAGAATTGTTAACCGGATTGTTAAACGGATAAAAAGGTCTGATCGGTGATCAGTCGTTTTGCATGGAAGCGTTGTGTTGTTGGACCCAGGGGAGATGTGCGTTGTGGTTCTGTCACTGACCGTCCTTAGCAGGTCTCCTCAGAACATAGTGCCGGAGGTACTGGATCGCTGATATGGCGCTCACATTTGCCAGCAAGGCTAAATGGTTATTGGAGAAAGTCAAAATCAGGTTATTTAATCATTTTAGCTGTTACAAATTCCAACCATTTAAAAATCCTGAAATTGATTATATTTGAAATACGAATAAATTTGTGTTTGAGCAGTTTTGTTCAAACCTGCTTTCCAAGAGTCTGCTGCGTGCGGATCAGTGGACCTCAGCACCCACGACGCCACTGCAATGCACAACAAGCACATGTCTGACTGCTTCAGGGTGGAAAAGAGGCCGTCTTTATCTGAAAACAGACATAACAGATATTACTTTCATTCAAATGTGGAAGATTCAATTGATTGATATTGCATTCAACCTTATTCACCAACCTGATAATGACACAGATGTCGGCATGAGTTTCAACATTTGCTGGTCGGCTGCCAGCTGTCTGACCAAGCGGTGGGGGAAGGAGGCAAACCCTCTCTGAGGGGTTAGTGGGACGACTGCATTGGCGTCCCTGAAGGGGTTCCACAGGGCTCCGATCTGGAACACCCCAGGCCCAGACCTAAGGCTCCAGCTGCTGCCGCTGTCTTGGCGGCGTATATTTCTGATGAACCAGCTGTTCCAACAGCTGGACCAACATCTGTTGTTGAACAGAGCTTCGTCCGCGGCTGCAGACGAGGGGACGGGATAGACGCCCGGACAGGGGGCGTGAGGTACAGCCCAGATTGGCAGGGCGTGGCTCTCCATGTCCGGGTCAACGTGAATCTCTGTTGGACGTATGAGGTAGTCTGCCTCTGGGAATGTGAGCTCTCTAAGGGAGTGGCCGGAGCATGTGAAGATGGGGATTGGTTTTTCCTCTCTCCATTGGGAAGCTTGGATGGACAGGAGTCCGTCCTTAGACCCATATCTGGAGCTGGTGGTGCCGTCGCAAAGAGAAGACAGTGATTGGTCGTCATAGTTACTGACAGTCCCAAAGTCATCCTCTGTCTTGTTCTCATAGAAATACCCCAAAACTTCAGGGAAGGATATTCTGTAATCCTCGTCCAGAATGTCAGGGTTCGACAGAATAGTTGAGAAGGTTCCATCGACGAGAACGTTGTTCACCTTTATGACAGGGATCATCTGCAGGGAAAGTTCCTTTATACAGGGTGAGCGCTCATCTCCATTCTCAAGGATCGGTTCGAAGGGCGTGCCCTTGTGAGTACTGTAGAGAGTTTGGATGTTATGCATGCTTTTGCTTTTTTGAATACCATTCTCATGTGCAGTTTGACCACCTGAGAAACAGTTAAGGGAGTGTGGAACATCCAAACTTCCCTCTTCACGCGTGCCTTCATTAGCCGGCGGTGTCTTCTCTGTGGAGTCACGTGTGGGAGGAGAGACAGCTGGGCTTTGCGTGTGAAGGTGAGGGTCCAGAAGGTCAGTGCTCGTGTCTTGGCCGCCGCCCAGCAGCTGACAGTACTCCTCATCTAGATCAGAGAATATGGAAACATCACAGCTCGAGCGATCTGGCTGAGAGTCATCGGGATTGGTAAAGTAGTCAGAGTCTGCAATGTCTGACGGATCTACTAGAGGGGTATCCGACCACAGACATTCCCCAGTATGACTCTGAGGACTGGTGACTGTCTGCATGTCCCGGTCATCATGTGGCCTTGCTGTGTCTTGAATTTTAAGTGCTTTTCTGCTGGGTTGTTCCCCTGATTCTCTCAGCTGTAAAATGTCTCTAATTGTCAGTTTTTCCATCTCATCCCAAAAGGCAGACATGGCAAATACAGGCCGACAAGGGCCAAGTGATTCAGCATATGTTTCTGGGCTGTCCGGCACAGAGCAAGCTGTTGGATCACAAATGGAAGGAGATTGAGTTTGATCTGTTGTCATGCTAAACAGTTCCACTGGCTTAGAGTCTGAAGGTTGAGACGTTAAATGGACTGTTTCATTAGCGGAGTTGTTCTCTAGTGTTAAACTATCACTTTGTTCAACAGGTAGACATGCCACAGCAGGCTCAGTATATGCCTCCATACGTTCCCTGATAGCCTCAGTTTTACAGCCATGGCTTTGCAAGGGCATAGGGTCCTGCAGGGATTCAATGTCATGTGACACATGTTGAGCAGAATGCACATGCAGTATCTCATCAGGAAACTGCACGTCATCTGTGTGTGGAACATTTTCCATCTCACTGAACTCCAACAGGTCACATGGTGTGGACAGCAATAGTTTGCGGCGGCGGGACCGTTGTTCCAGGTCCCCGGGTTTATTTTCAGAGCGATGGTCTTTGAATATAGGCCAAGTATCCTCTGGTGTGTCAGGTGCTGAAGCATAACTTTCACAATCAGAGCCGTTGCCTGAGCTGAAGTCTTCGGCACTTTTGAATTCCATAGACTCAATACTGTCAAATGATTGACAGTATTGTAATCGACTTGCACTTTTCAAGATAACTGCGTTAGGCAACATGGCGGTTTGATGTTTGGAATTGCAATTATTTGCCAAGCATAATGCTTGACCATTTTCAAAATCCTCAGACTTCACACCGTCCAGCACTGTAATATCTTGACCTTTAAATGCTAACTTGGATAACGTGGAGTTTGGGAGGGTCACTGACTGCGGAGCTGCCTCAGATAATGGACATGTTTCCAGTGTGGAAGGTTTAAAAGAACACAATTCAGAGTCCGAAAGAGAAGAGTTCTCATGGATTGGTTTTGTATCTGTGAGAACTGGTATCTGAATCCCATCGGATGACTCTGCAGCAGATGCTACTTGGTGTGGTTGTGACGTTTCACAAGGCCCCGAGTCGTTGCCGCTCTCCACCTCTGATTGATTCATCTTGACCTCTGACCTGCGTTCAGGTGTGGGCTTCTGCAAACCGCCGCACGGGGGAAAGGTTCTACCAACTTTCTTTTTCTTTCGTCTTTTTCTTCGCAAAGGGCTGACATTCACCGTCACAAACCAACGCTCCTTCTCTTTCGTAATCAAGAAGCTTCTGTCTTTCCCGCAAAGTGTTTTCTCTGCATTGTGTGCACATTGTATCAGCCTGTTGTTCATATCACGGTCGGCTTTATGTCTGGGGAGTGGCTGGGCTTCCTGTGTACTTGTGGCGCCGACCGTGTCACTTTGCAGAATTCTCTGCAGGTCTGAAAACGTTTTATGGGCTCCATCGTCAGTAGAACATTGGCTATCATTAGGGTCGCTTTGTTGTAAGAGTGTTTCATTTGTTGCAATGCCATAATTAACCATCTTCAATATCTCCTCATTCTCTTTTTGTACTTCCATGGTGGAGAGAACATCTTCTTCGGAACACTGCGGTGTCTCTACAAGATTGAGGCGGGTATGAAGAGATCCCTTCTCTTCCCAGACTGCAGTCTGATCCTCTGCTTCTCCGTCTGTGTGCTTCTGGTTAACCTGTGAAAACTCTGCAAAGCAAGGGCCGTGCTCCAGTGTGAGGTGGACTTCTTCTGGCCCTGTTCTGGTAGCAGTGGTTTGCAGGGCATCACATGGTTCTGAATGTTCCTGACTCCAGGACTCTTCTGAATCACTCAGGCTGGAGTTGTCAACGTCTGCTTTGGAGGGCAATAGCAGGCAACATTCTTCACACTCGTCATAAAATCTCATCCACTCGTACTCCACTATGCTGATACTGTGATCAAGGTCGTCCATTTTCACACCTTAACATAGTGCTGCAACTGCAAGAGCGGGAAACACAAAGGAAGAAGGCTTAGGACCTCCTCCAAGGTTACAGTAAATCCTGTATCAATGATCAGCCAATGGTATTGTCTCACAGGTAGATTGATTTAAGATTGATTATATAGGTTCTTATTCTATCCATATGTTATGTTTTCACGCCGTTGTATCGATGCTGTGTGTTGTCAGTATCAACAATTTAGGTGAAATTCGGCTGGGATTTCAATCGTAAACTAAAGTTCGGATAACATCAGTTAATGTCACAGCACCAGGAATTTATGTCCCAAAAAATGTACTTTTCTTTCAACCGTAGCCTAGTAAATGTGACACACCTAACCAACTATAGGGTCTCTGAGGTAAACAAACTGCTGCAAACTGACAAACTCACTCACCCATACTATATTATATACCACCATGAAACATTTTTCTAATGGACACATTTTTACAACATTGCTAATAAATCGTGGTAATTGACCATTGCAGTACTAAATGCAGAATAAACATAAATCTTATTTATCAGACTATAGTTGGAACAAATGTTTTTAAAGGAGACTAACCCTGGTGCATGTTTTGTTGAAACAGTATATTACCACTGTATGTCGATAAAGGGTAACCCTACCTGAGGCACACAGAGAAATCCTTGTGATCAAACCTTTTCTGCCGTGTCCCGAGTCACATTGTCCTGTGTCTGTCCGTGGGTCGGACTGGTGCCTTTGAGCGGGTAAAAATAGAGCAGTATGTGGCAGCGGCCTTCATGTCCTCTCCTCACTGAAGGTGTGATATTTCAGTCTCCCTCCCAGAATAGAACTGGTGCGAGGTGAGATCAATAATAGAATCCCATAAAGTCCCATACATTCAAATAAAGAGCAGTTATTTGAATCTATGGGATTTTGAATTAATCGTCTGCGATCTTTCTCAATATATTACCTTACAGTAACTTGTTTACACGAGGTAAAAATAAATGTTTGAAGTCACCAACTAATTATAAAGATTAGCCCTTATACGTACACAAGAACCTTTAGACATTACGTTTCCTTTCATATTAATTGTTTTGCAGTACAATTCACTATTCTGTGTTCATTAGAAATCAATAACAATAAACTTATTTAACTCACAATGTTCAGCTGGTAAACTCGAGTGCATAAAACAAACCACAACTATGCGAAAAGTGTTTTATTGTTGTAAAAGGTACATAGCGTCTTCATAACAAGCTAAATAAGTTTCAACTAGGACTCTCATCTACATCGTTTCAAATAATCTGTAAAAAACGATATACAATGTCTTTGCATTCATGAATGGCTAAGCAAATAAAAAACACATTTTACAATCACTGCCTTGGGATATGGCCTCACTTCTTCATACTAAAAACTTTTGGATGTCAAGATGTCGCTTCAAACATTTACAGTCCAGCCACCAGCCTTACAATATAAGGTAAAGGCCACCATAGATTCAAATGACCACACATTCATTACAGCTGAGATTAAAACGTTTATGACCCTTCCTGATGTGAGACACAATGGCACAGTAATAAACGCAGAGCGTAAGATCCTAAAACAATGTTTGGCCAATATTAACAAAAAACAGTGAGCGGTTTCTGCATAAATGACTTCCTATCTACAGAGACACCGAGCCCAGTAGCACTGCCTCAGACCGGTTCACACTTTGGGTTCAACACGTGGACGCAGAGAATAAAGGAATTCAGCGAGACATCGAAGGAATGGACGCACAATCTTTCATTACACGGGAGAAGTTAAGGGAAGTACATTTACAAAAGTCTTCCACAGATTGTTTTCAATGATTTCATTGGAAGGTTCATAACTTCCCAAAATGTTGCCACGCCGCGAGTATGTTATTGTTCTGGAAATGGTAAACGTGGAAGTTCAACGTACATTATCAACATGCTATTAAGGTGCATTTAGATTTTATATTTATTCTGAGTTAAGATACTTTTTTGATTCATTTCACAAAATTCAAATTTAACCACCCTCAAATTTAAAAGGCATTATGTAAACTATAAAAAAACATGTTTGTAAAATTACACAGACACACAGATTATGCCTGTTCTGATATGCAATTGGTGTGGTTTATCAGATACTCAACTAAAACCTTGGTTCAACTTGTTTTGTATGGAATCAAAAGATTATAATACATTCATCCTTGTTAAGTGTTTCAAAGTGCATACATAGAAGTTAAGACGGTATTTCATAACACCCCAAATAAATACACCCCCCAAAATAAACCCACAGAAAAACAAGACAAAAAAGATAACATTGAGGTAACGATCAAAAACACTGAACCTAAACGCAAACCTCAGATTAAACCCCAAAGCACTCTTCTTCCTGGTAACTTTGGCCCCAATAAATATAGTGCAAGCACAGTCCTCGAAAGAATAAAAGAATAAGAATAAAAACTAAATAAAGAATCAAAGAAAAGAAGCGTTCCCATTCACAATTTGTTTAAATACTCTAAATTGTTATTTGACAACACAAGAGCTGTTGCCACATGATTACATCCAGCTTAAAACGGGGAAATGTTTTCAAACAGCGACACAGCGTCCAACAGCAGAGCCCAGGCAGCTTAGCTGAAGCCTTGGGCACCATCAGGAGAATGCACTCACAAGTCACTTTGTGCAGTTTGATGGATCGTATTATAGTGGTATTATCATAGGGGGGGTACTTGGCTGATGAGAGGAATAACTGGCCTGTGTATTCAGCGTTGAACCCAAGCATCATTAAACACCTGCCTCGCCAGAGCAGTGGGCCCATAATGACCCGCCCTCACAGTGAGACGTCCGTACCTTTCACCAGTCATTTACTGCGCCTCATAATGTAAAGCTGTCTTCCTTACCAGCGCCGGCTGGGGGCTGCCGCTGTAGACCTGAGACCCTGGTGGTGGGATGGCGGAGGGCCTCTCCCTCCTCACATAACGCTGTTTCCTCACTTGGACCAAAGGGAGAGAGATTGGATGTGACACGGTGTGAGCGCTCAGCAGGGAACCACAAGGCCCCAACCAACCAGCCACTAGGGTCCTGGGACAGCTTTCACTCCACACGCTTAGAATGATTACAACTCAAGGTACTAACACATAGGGCAGGTTTAAATTCACTTTTTTAGATTCTATTTTTGAAAGATTTGTCAGCATTTACATGGTAGATTTAGCAGAGATGTTAATCCGTAATGAATACCAGTCCTTCACTATCTACTGTCCCAGGACCGATAATATATGGATACATTATATATGTATGGATATTGATGTTTACTATTTTACCTTATACCTCTAATCACACTTTTTTTGATTTGTTAATTGATTCAAGATTTTTGACTTTTTCTATTTCTACAGCCATCCATGAGACCTCTGTAAATACGTTATACTTGCAAAATCAAAAAATAGCTTTTTGAAACTTAGTTGTGGACTTAAGCTGTCTTTCCTTCATACACCAGCACAGAAACACTTAGCTCCGTAAAACATAGAGATAACACCTTTTAGCCACAGTCAAGTTTATCATCTTTACCACCATGTATAACCTATATTTTAAAATATTTCAATTTATTTTAATGTCATCTGCTAATCTCCTAATTGTAACCAGATTGTTGGATTGATTGATTTGGATTAAACAGGTCTCATATAATAAAACATTAAGCAACACATACCTGATGAGGACGGTATCATGACAGCCTAGGGAAAACACATTGAAAGTAGTCGTATGTCAATTGAATTTCATTCATATGTAAAACCAATTGGGGAAAAGCACTATGGAAATTATAATTATATATATCAGAGAACTGACTTACGGTCTCACTTGGCTGGAATATGCTGAGAGCTGAAAGCCACAAAACAAAGAAAGCAATGACTTCCACATTCAAAATGTCCACAACAGAAAGGACAGGAGGCTGACGGCTATGGCGTGGTTTGGTCCCTTTGGGCCACAGGTTCAACGCTGCTCACCTTTGTTGTGGCGGTAGAAGATGTTGGGCAGGCGGTGGGAGCGTTTGAGATAGAAGAAGGAGGCGACGGACAGGATGAGAAACAGACTGATGAGCAGAGTTCCTAGGAGCAGGGAGGCAGCCACGCCCGGCCCACCTGAACCGGAGGGATAACTCACAAAGTACTTTAACACGTACAGCCATTACATTTACAATTTGTGTATAGGTTTTTTTAACCATAACTATTATTGCAATAACATAATAATGCAATTACTTTAGTATAAATAAAGTCACAAAATAAACATTACTATTAAGGGCTTTTAAGTTCAATACTCTTGATAAGACGTGTTTGATCTACTTATTTTATTTTCCACAATATTTGCATTATGAAACTTTTAGTGCCTACATGATTCATGATAATTGACAAAAGATATCCAATATATAAAATATGCATGTAATGAAAATATTCACTGAACCATAATGTGCAAGTTCTCACCAATCTTGGGAATGGCAGTTGTAACTGTGGTCAGATTTTTTCTTTCCACAGTGTAGTCTATAGAAAATGGAAAGGTAATTGAAAAGTCTCCGTCTTTTCTTATCTGTTTAAATATATACATTGCTGCACATGTTAGCTCCTACTGTAGCTGCATGCTGTTGAGTTCTGCAGATCCACGGCGGAGGGGTCACAATATATGCAAACTGTATTGCTGTTCTCTAGGAAACGCAGGTAGCATCCTTAAATAGGTGGAAAGGCATAACTTAGATAAGTCATTTTGTATTAAAGTAATATAGTATTAGTCTTACCAAAACACAAACAATGTGTAGTAGCAACTAAGTATGACAACCTATTGAGGAAGGTTGGTCATGAGATCTAGGACGTAAGCCATTTTGATCAAATGAAATCTCAGTGTTGAAGGCAGTCGTTCAATCATTCGTTCATCCAGGCACAACAATTGTGTTGAAACTGAAACCATGAAAGGGAGGTTGCAAAATCAGCCTTACCTGGCTCACAGAGGGTGTCGTTTGAACATGAAGTGTTAGCTCTTTGTTTCTCACCACAGCACTGTAGTGAATTCGGATGAAGAGCCTACACAAACAAACGAAAAGCAACCGAAAATGAACCCTTGTTAAGCCGCTCCAACAGTCTGGCCTTCCCCCCATTGACATGCCTTACCTCGGTCACAGGTGTCTCGGCTCTGATAAGGACCGCAGCTGCAGCTAAGACCAAAAGCGACGTCAGGGCCATAATCAAACCTTTAAATACCAAACAGAATCAAATCAGCACAAGGTCTGATTACTGACATCGACACATTGGGATACAATCGCTAGGCTAGCCTCCCGAAACACCTGTCATCATGTACATGATGGCTGCAGTGGGAAGGAGAAGAGTTCCTCATTCAGAGAGCGAGCTTTCTATCACGATGTCGATTAACATAAACACTTAATGTGGAAATAAAACGTACCCTATGAGTCATGTTTCCAGATACATACCTCAAGACGAGTGACAGTTGAAAGCTTAGCATCAGGACGCATAACTATGACCACAAGAAGCAGGAAAACTTATCCGCATCTCAGCAAACCAAAGCACTTCCGCTCAGGGTTTCAAAGTAAAAGCGGGACCACCTGTGCTTCTCAAACCGAAGCGCTCTCGTTAAGGGCTTCAAAGTAAAAACGGGACCATCTCCGCAGGAAACTCATCTGAGCTCTATTATACAGTTATTAATACACGTAGTATAAAATACACCAACCACTGCTCAGGAAACTCATCTGAGCTCTGTTATACATGTTATTAATACACGTAGTTTAAAAATACACCAACCACTTCTCAGGAAACTAATCTTAGCTCTATTATACACATTTTATCAATACACGTAGTATAAACTAAACCAACATTTGCTCAGGAAAGTATAAATTAGTGTATGCTACACGTGAACATCCTAAGATGCGTTTGATTGGTTCGCTATCTCGGGATATTGGGCGTTATCATGTAAAGTCCATCGTGACCTGGTTAATATCCGGTGTCATCATATATAGTTCATGTCTAACCTGGTCCGCTGTAACGGTCCTCGTCTCGCGAGCCGCGGACTCTCTAAAGGCGGGATATTTGAACTGTCTGCTGGTCAGCTGGTCATATTTAGATACCTACTGACGGACCTTGGTAACATCGACACCGAAACCCTTTTTTGTTTCATTTTACGGATTTGAATTTGATTTGCTGTCATATACAAAGTAGCAGGTGGATTAGGGCCATTAATACAACTAGCTTCTACTTCCAGTTATTTCCTCCACAATCAATATTTAGGCGGTAGAGACTGGTTAGTGAAGGGTTAGGGTTAGGCAGCCTCAATGAACTCCAACGTGTGGAACCTCAAGGACCTCTTGAGCATCCCGACTGCAAGCAGGTAGGGTTCGGGTTCGGGTTAGCAGGTAGGACAACACTGGAATATGTATTATCTTTAAACCATTTCAGGATGTATTTCGTATTCAGTGTGTGTTGTTAACTGACTTACTGTCGGGGCAGAGCCCCCAGCGGCTTCGCCAGCCTCCCTGATTCCCAGTACGGGCTGGGCTCCCAGTTCTGGCCAGAGAACTCCCAGGGCATGTCCCAGGAGACGAGCTTCACACCAAGAAACTCTCAACAGAGCTCCCAAGAGGTACCTTTCCCCATCGCTGTATGTCCAGGAGACTAACTATAGCTTGACATTATGAAAGGTGTGGGGGGGAGGAGGAATGCTGGTAACAGTGCGCCATTCTTTGTTTCATTCGGTCGATTTCCAATTAACATAACGTTGTCTTTGTCCAAGAAGTCCAGGGTTGATACTTTCTACATATCATCTCAATTAACCAATTTACATGTCCTTTGTTTCTAATGTCACCATATGCCAAATAATCAGATCCATGCAAGACATGGACAAACATATGTCATTTTGGGCTGCTATTGGATACATAGTTCAAAGCACAATTAATGCCTTACGCATCACATCTTAACGGTTCATTCTAAAATGGTCTGACGCGATGCCGTTCAGGGGAATGAGCAAAAGATCTCAAGTAATTACCACACTAAACCGTTCCTGTTCGGAGGCGAGGGGAAGGACAAGGGCCTTAAACCTCTAGCTTTACTGGAGAAGTTTGAAGAAGACAAGAAAAAAGCTAAAGAGAAAAATGAAAGGTATGTTTTGTGTTGACTATGATTCCATGCATCTTAATGTATGAGTTGTTTAGTTGTTGTTGCGCAGTTGTTGAAAAAAAAAATGATCTTGTTTGCTTCTTCAGTGATATGTTGTTGAAGGTATCCCTCAGTTTTCGAGAAATGCTCAACAATGTAAGTAATGCTGCCATTCTTTTATTTATCCATAAGCTTTTCCTCAGTCCTCTAAGTTGAAAGTGTTTTTCATTTTTCAGATGCAACACTCCATCTTTCGCACAGAAAAAGATGTAGCAGTGTGCAAAACAATTCTGGAGGGATTCGACAAATTTGCTGTGACAGGTAACAGCCTTTTTAGGCTTATTTCAAAGGAGTGAATTTAGTTTGGTATGAGATGGTTCATGCTTTGGCACAAAATAAAAGAATTACCCACTGCCAGTAGATGGTGCTCTATAACCAGGTAAGTAACTAATTGGGATTATCTTGCATTGAATTGGCATTCAATTTCTAAATACCAAAGTCGATTCAGTTGAATACGTATACATATGTCTACCCTTACAGTGCAGCAAAGTCAATCCAGCCTCTGCGATGGTGTTTCACAGCGTTTTGAGACCATGCTAAAAGAACTGCTCCCTCATAATCAGATGCTATCAAACATTGAGGGCAAGTTATTGGAGGTAATTCATATTCACTCCTGGCATTTCACATTTTCACATTTGTACCTCGTATTGGCCAATTGCTAATTCTTATTAATAATGATGAATTGTAGACTGGATTAGTCACCAGGGAACTAGGCTCATGCGTGCGTGGCTTGGAGGAAAGTCTAAAAGCTCTGAAACAGGATCATGTGAGAGGAGAGCAGCATCTGGAAGAGGCAGTGCACCTGCTCAGCAGCTTGGTCTCCAACCAGTCAGCCAGAAAGGGCTGTGGCGCTGTAGCAGACAGGGCTATTCAGACCTCCCCCGGCCTGGGGCAGCCGGACAGCCAGCCGCAGGCCACTCCGTGCTGCCAGCCTGAGAGCACTCAGCAGTCTGACCTGTCCTCGTGGAACACCAGGTCCGCTGCGGGGCCGAGAAAAACCCCCCGAAGAGCCCCCAGGAGGAGACCGCTGGGGATACCGAAGGGAGGGAAGAGGACCATCTGGGACGAAAACAGCCAGCCTCCCGTCAACAGCATTAAAAATGAAGAGACTTTATCACCGCTCAAGAAGATTGGAGATGGAGGCGGTAGATCTAATAAAGATCTAAAAGCTTTTGTAGCCCCGTTCAACCCCTGGTCTGAGGACAGCAGCAGCTCTGTCTGTGTTGCAGGGATTGAGACCACCCTCAAACCAGCCGAGCCAAGAGGAGAAATGCCTGAGAAAGGGAGAGGGCTCTGGCAGTTGTTTGATATGCATTGTGAGTCAGACTTCATTGTTTTAGAAGACTGATCGTGGCTTGAGAAGCACCTGACATTAGCTCTTTCAGATCTGTGTTGTGATCTGTACATTATAAATAGCATTAAACTTCTCTTCATTGCCTACAGTTTACTATGGTATTTAAAAAAGAAGTACATCTCTAGTATTTGCAGATTGTCAGACAACTAATCGTCCATTGGTTTCTAGCACACAATGAATATTTCTAATTTCTTTTAGTTTCAAATATTGTATACAGAGTGCTGCATAATAAATTAAAACATACATTGCTTTGGATAATAATATCACCATATCATGAGTTATAAAACAAATTAGGAGCACTCATTAATGTCTGAGTGGTGTAGTAGAGTACCTAGGGGCTGCAGCACTACAGTATCAACATCGTGTTAATGTTCGTTAGCTGCTATTATCATAGATGCATGAAAATAAGTGCATACTCACAAATTACTAAATATGTAAACACATTTTTATTGATAAACTTAATTTAAATGAATTAACTTAATTGATAAACAATGGTCATTCATTGTTTAAATTTGATTACTACACTGCCATCTACTCTGATCAGTCAAAAATCATAATGGGTTATTATTAGGTATTTGATGCAAATAATGTATTTAGTGCTTATTGTTATTACTGAATATCATTTCAGGTTATTTATTGTCGTACATATTAAATGTCTTATGAACAAAAAAAGCAAACAAAATAACTCAACATTTACTTTGTCTAACAATCATGACAGTTCACCTTAAAATGAGAAAGAAATAATGCTCAACCCTCTGCAATATTTATTCCCATTACTATTGCACAACGTTGTCTACTTGTAACACAATATCTGTGCCAATATGTCTATCTTAAGGCACCTTTAAAAATGTTTATATTTTAGGTGGAACTATTGTAAGTGCAGATATGTTCTCATGCGGTCCTTATTTTGGCCCAGGAGAGCAGTCTTCCCACTTTGTGATACGGTATGCTAGTTTCATCCACACTCCATGTCTGGGGAGGTTCCATTCAAATGTCCAGTATTCCTTCAGCCATAGAGCTAAACTGACCCAGCGTCTTTAAAGTGCAATATTCACCATATGCCCATCAACAGTCATACTGATGTATCATTTGACATTGTGTTTTCATTCAAAATGAGGATATCCAATGCATTGGATATCCATATGCAGACTAGGCCAGGCTAGACTCTGAGCTTATTTTGGAATAATAAAGGTATGGGCAGACAATTTAGGAAACCAACCAGCATAAGCTAGATTTTGAAGAGCATCTAACTGAAAAGTCCCATCCCTCCCTTCAGGCATCGCTCAAAAGCCTCTCCCTCAAACACGTGACAAGCTTGCTAGCTTTAGCAATTGGGCTGCCAAGCCTTTTGGAGCTGCTTAGGTATTGGTAAGGACAGGCATATTACAGGTCTGCGACAGTAAGCATTTGATTTATTGATCGCTTACCCTACCTTTAACCGCATTGTTCATAAGCTTTGTAAAACATTCAGACTGCTCGGAGCTCATCGAATAACTATCTAAGCTTCACTGACCAGGTCAGCTGGTGGGGACATGAGTCCACGCGGGTTGAGCCTTGCTACCAAGCAGACATCGTAGTTATCATGCATCAGGGCGTGTCGAGCCACCGCTGTCCACCGGTTCTCCCACGGGTCCAGCTCTAAAACCTCCTTTGTTATGTCGTCATGGCGATCTAGGGGTCATTAAGGATTGAAACAAGTGTTATATTTATATAAACTGTACAAGGCAGAGCATCTTCCAAGAACGTTTGGAGCACAGATCTATATACGTTTGACTACCTGCTCCTTTGTAGTAGCCACAGACATAAATCTTCCCCCCCACCACGCCTGCATTGGACGCGTTGGTGCGTAGAGAGAGTTGTGGTGACGGCAGCGGAGGGCCGTTCCTCCACTGGTCTTCGTCTGGGCTGTAGATCTCCACTGCGTCCAGGCAGCGACGGGACTGACCTCCATCCAGTCCCTCGCAGCCGATCCCTCCTGTCAGTGGAGATAAGGTTCATAGCAAATTCCATCATCTGAATGTGAATGACTATTAAAGATTAATAATCGGTCAAAGCCAAAATAATTGAGAGGACCAAAAAGTGATTCTCTTTGTAAATGTACTTTAAATGACTACAGCAAGCCTTTACATTTTGTAGATTTAATTGGTTGAATCAACACCAATCTTACCCATGACATAGATTTCTCCATTAAGCACAACTGCACTACATCTATATTTTGAATATTTCATGTGGCCTAGCTCCGCCCACTTGTTCCATTCAGGATCGTAGACCAGGAGACGATTGCTAAGACGATCCGGTTCATCGTCTATCCTGTGAGACTGGAGAATCATAGAAGCATGATGCATTCATAGAATCGGACATTAAGAACTGAGCACAACACAATAACATGTGCTACTCGGCATTAGCTAGATGAGGAGTAAATATATTGAAGAATATATTGTTCAAGCTAGTCCATCAACGTTCTATAATGCTCACTCGACAGCCTGATAGCTTTCTGGGATCAGAATGTGTGTTATAAAAAGTCCACCCTACCTGGGGGGTGCGACCTCCGATCACATAGAGGCGGTCCTTCAGTGTGACCGCGCTGTGAAAGGCCAAGGGAAGGGGCAGGGGAGCTGCACTGCGCCAGGGCCCGCCCTGCTTGGACCAGCGCTCCACCGAGTTAGTGATTAGCTGCTGGTTCTTCAGCATCATCTGCCCCCCCAGAAGGTACACCGTGTCGCCCAGGGACCCCAAGGCGAAGGAGTCCCGGTACTCTGCTGACGTCAGGCACTCCCAGCTGCCCTGGGCCTCCACTTTGTACCTGTTTCAGTCATGTGTGAAGGGCCAATAATTAACCAGCGGCACACTATTCTCACATTTCACTCTCTACTAGCTGGCAGAAATTAGACTCAGTTGCGCATAAACCTGAATCCTTTTTGATAAAACATGCCAACAAGATGCTCCTCACCTAAAAATCTCCACGTTCCTTTCCTTCTGCCGAGCCATTTTACGCACCCCAATCTCACCCGCCAGTATGATGTCATTTTCTTCAGTTACGACCCCCGCACACACGTATCCCAGGGCCTCTCCGTAGCGAGGGGAAGTGATGTAATAGCTGCGGCCCGTGATCGGTGCATAGCAGAAGTTACGGTCGGCGTAGCCGCCGTAGCGGGATCTAATCCCTCCGCTGTCGGTACCGATGCAGAGCAGCAGGTCAGTGGTCTCCATGCCGTAGCGCAGCCGGAGCTTTCGCGGCACAGCAGAGTGATGCATGGCCGTGACGGCCAGGGCTTCATTCAGCAGCTCTGTGCACTCTGCGTCAGCCAGCAGGGCCGTGTTCCTCCTCATGGCCTCTCTGAGGTAGTCAGCGTCTATCAGCGGCAGGCGGACCTTCCTGAGGAGCTCAGGGAGATGGTGGCTGCGCCCATCCTCCAGAGGACTGTGCCTGACCCAGCGCAGGACCACGTCCAGGATGGTCTCCTCTCTGGAGATGTTGAGGTCGTCTGAGCTGAGCAGCTTCCCCAGCTGGTGGGCCTCGAGCTCCAGTATCTCCTCACTCTGACAGACCTGGAGGAAGTTCTGTTGTAAGAAGCGCTGGGCTTGGTCGGCAAGATTCTCTGCGCCTAGGTCGCGGGCGTAGAAGTACACGCCGAGGCAGTTGGAGGCGTCCATGTTGTCCGTCATGTGCAGCTGGCAGCATGCAAACACGTCGTCCATCTGCAGGAGGAAGGCGGCGATGGAGACGTCCTGGACGTTGGCGTTGCTCAGGGGTAGCTCCGAGGTGTACATGTAGTTGAGGATCAGCTCCAGGCTCTTTGCGTCGGTGTCCCGGAGCAGGATCTCCCTGTTGTTACACTCCCGCAGGCCACAGGTGAACATGACACGGAAGTAGGGGCTGAAGGCTGACAGCACGACGCGGTGGCAGGGGAAACTGATTCCTTCAGCCACCAGCACCACGTCTGTGAGATTCTCCGTCTCCCTCATCTTTCGTAACTGGCTGAGGAGCGTCAGACTGTGTTTGACGGTTCGATCCATGCTGTTTCCCCTTGTGGAGCAAATGATTCAATCGATTTGTTTTATTGTGAACAAAAGATCAGTCTTTAAGTGTTGAGTTTCAACTAGTGAGGTCCTAGTCCTTGAAAAGGAATAAACAAATAATTGTAAAAGCAGAGCAAATAAATGAATTACAAACAGCAAAAATAAATACACTATTCAGAGAAAGATGAAAAGCTATTATACACTTTTGTTTTTACCACCATCCATGTTTTTCTATTGCATGTCGATGCTGATATGGTTACCAAGAAAGATTATATTGGACAGAACTTTAAAACAAATGACATATATTGCTTGCATGTATATGTAGAAGATGTGGTACAGTAGTCAAAGCAGCTTTCTCCATCACGCAAAGCAGTTTCGTTTTGTTGTCTTACCAAAATCATCAACTTCACTGTTCTCACGATAATCCAGTTGCTATCTTTGTCTTAAGAAGACCAGAAATGATTCTTGTTTTTGTTTTTGCTTCCGTCTATGTGTGTTGTTGTTGTTGAAAATGGCTAAGCAATCGCCAGAGACAAATCTATCTTCCCTCCCCTAGCTCCCTTGGCCCTATGAGGAACAAACCCAAAAATAGAATCATTTTTCAAAGCAAGTGGGTCAGAGGGCTCAGCTAATGGCCCAGACATTTTACTTTATTTACATGTATCTATGTATACAAACAACATCAGAAAATGTATAGTTAACTGTGTATTAGCATTATCTGAGTTTTGGCAGTGACATTAAAGTCAATAAATGTAATAATCTGCTCCACCTTGGAAACATGTCACATGCCAGGAGCTGTGGAATGACAGCCTCAGATTTCAGACTGGACTCTCTTAAAGGGCCAGTAAATCAGCAATTCTATCTATCACCAGGAACAGAAGACATTTTGAAACAAAGGAATTAAGTGTATGTCTCAAGCTGATGTACTCATATATTTTCCATGCCTGGTAGTGATTTCTTAACCTGGTAATAGATGACAGGATGTTGGTGATTTAGTTTGAAGGATTAAGTCATGGTTCATTAGGATCAGTTCTGCAGGTCTAAGGGAAAATGCTAAATCAACGTCACCTGGGGCCCGGATGTCCACAGATCTCCTCCCTTAAAACCAGAATCAGATTAGGGTTTACCCTCACCTAACATCCATTAGGCTTTTAGTCATTAAACACCTCCTAACCATGATGTCCCATCAGACCTGCTTAGTTAACCATTACATATCATAATATATGTAAGCTGGTACGGTGACAGTGTTGCTGCTGAATCAGTGGTGGATGTTAGAATCAGCATCAGGACAGAGGCGGGTTGGGCAAGTTCATCAAACGTGTTAGCACTGGAAGTCGGTTGAATATAACTTTGATAGGTTAAGAAAAGTAAAAAGTTTTAAACCATTTGTAGAGTTGTGGGCAGAATATTAGCCATGGGCACTACGTATAGGTCTGGGAAATACAGAGTGGAGAGAGATTTGCTGGACGAGGAGGGACTGGAAGCGATCGCTCAGAGGAAGATCTACTCTGATACACACCCTAAGCTAACTGAACGCCTCAAAGATTCAGTAAGGTAAGATCTCTATAGAAAGTTGATAAGTTGTATAAAAATAAGTTAATTGTGAAGGTTGACTGACAGTATCTACTAATGGTGAAATAACCCTACGATACATAACTTTTTAACCACTCACTTTTATTAAAAATTATGCTCAAAATGTATTGACCCCTGGATGAATGGGCTTCTATATATTAATGAATTCAGCATATTTTGAAGCAGAGGAAAGTGCAGTGTTAAAGGTAGACAGGGCATTGTAAATAAAGTGACATGGCATTTATAAAATGATTATGTTGGAAATGACTTTCAAATAATGGATGGATCACTCCTGTCCATTTCTAAAAGCCTCCTCTTTTCCAGATGTACAGTTCCCAAACTGAAGCAGTGCATAGTGCACAGCCTTCCTGTGCTGTACTGGCTGCCGAGGTACTCCATCTGGGACTACGGCATGCCAGACCTCATCTCCGGAATCAGTGTGGGCATTATGCACCTACCACAAGGTATGCAGCAACTGGTTGTATTTATTTTAGTGTCGCACAAGAGCCGATCAAAGAAATTGATGGTTTTCCCATGCGTCATTTATGTGTACATTCAAATATATTTCACATTGAGGTCTTTGTAATTGTTGTTCTTTGCATTCTTTTGAAAGGCATGGCCTACTCGCTTCTGGCCTCTTTGCCTCCTGTTTTTGGGCTTTACACGTCCCTCTACCCAGCACTAGTCTACTTCTTTTTTGGTACCTCTCGTCACATTTCCATTGGTAAGTCGATATGTTGATCGGCCAGGCGTGACCCTGATGGCAGTGAGCCACTCTGGTAGAGGCTGAGGTAGTGGGAACTGGATCTGGAAAAAATACTAGCAGAGATTTTACTACAAAACTATAAGTGGGCACACAGGAATGTGTGTAGGGCAGATTCACACTGAATCAGGTATTGTGGCAAGTCCATATGTTGGTTTTGCGGAACACCAGCTTGAAGTTGCCCTATCGCAAGGGCCCTACCCAGATCAGTCAAACGCGGCGTGCCGATTCTTGGAGCAGACACTTACTGACTGTAGCTGTACTTACAGTAGTAGGGCCCATGCTCAAAGGTGCTGCTAATCAGGTGCCAATCAGGCCCCTGATCGGCAGCACCTGGGGGTACCAGAAGCTCAAAACAAGTGTCAATAGCAAAAGCATAATAACCTGTTTGTCAATGGCAGAAAAGATTTGGCAAATTGTTCATGGGCGCTACCCACATACTCAGCGATGCTGCTCATCCCACAAATGCATGTTCCTTACAAATCGGGCACCATTTGAAAGGGAACTAAACAGGCTTTCCAACGGTATAAGATTTATTGCCAAAAAGCATTGTTACCACAGAGAAATAGTCGACCAAACTCGACCAAACCAAACCAAATTTCCTTACTTTTTGTGCTAAGTTTAGTAAAAAAAGAATGACATCCTCTGTCCTTTCCTCACCTCTTTTCCTTGAGCTCGATGGAAACCATCATGAGGTCAAGGAAAGAAGTGAAGGTGATTCATAAGGACTTAGGAAAAGACCACCGTGGTGAAAACCGCATTTACTCTAGGCTACGTCATTAAGCAAGGCCGGGTGTTATGGACAGGGGTCTGATGAAACTACAACGTTGTAAAGATGGACCACTAAAAGCGCATCTAAGATACTTTGCCCTGTAAGTTCTTACTGTGTTGTTTCCTGAAGGCTGTATAGACCTGGACAATCCTGTGAAAAATACCACTTCGTTACCACTAATAATGAAGTGAAAAAAAAATTGAATGAAGGCCCTCAGTCACAGAAGGGAAACAAGCCCTGCCATGAAGGAGTGTTTTAATTTCACAGTATGGCGTCACACAAATGGGCCATGAAGTGACGCTCCCACATTGCTGTGGAAGTTTGCGTTAAAGGGGACATATTATACCACTGATCTAGGTGGACACGCCCACTAGTGATGTCAGAAGGGGCCGATTTTCAAAACGGCTTGTAAGGGCTAATCACACTCACACCTGGTGGTATAATATGTCCCCTTTAAGCGCCACAATGCCTGATTGAGTTGTGGATGAGCCATTAAAAAAGGCTTTCATCCAAAGGGACGGGGTTAGACAGTGAATTCATGTGATTCAGGAGCAGGACGGGGTTAGAAAGTGAATTATTGTTATTAATTAATAATTATGTGACATGGCAACTCTTGAATCCATGTTCTGGTGTGCTGTTTTCCAGGTACATTCGCCGTGCTTAGCATCATGGTGGGGGGTGTCACAGAGAGATTAGCCCCAGACAGTAACTTCCTCATAGCGAATGGGACTAACCTCACTGCTGGACAGGTGGACGTACAAGCCCGGGACTTGTACCGGGTACAGGTGGCTGCAGCCACCACTGTCCTCGCAGGACTAATCCAGGTATCTATGCTTGTATGGAACAGGCCACTCTGATGTACTTATCACTCTGACTGCTGGCTGTCGTGAACTGTTTTCCCTAGGTGGTGCTGGGCCTGGTGAGGTTTGGGTTTGTGGGGACCTACCTGTCGGAGCCATTGGTACGCGCCTATACCACGGCGGCAGCCGCTCATGCAGTGGTGGCCCAGTTAAAGTATATCTTTGGTGTGTCCCCAAAGCGCTTCAGTGGCCCTTTGTCACTGGTGTATGTGAGTGTTGTCGACTTATTACTGGGAACTAAATGACTACATTCATATTTTATAACTTGACTACTTTGAAATGCCCTTAATGATGTCACATCACACAATTTGTTCACTCTGACCGAGCTTGTATTTTCTGCAGCTCACGGTCTTTATTGCATGCATATCTTTTTTTTATGGATTTGAGCTCATGTGCGATCAGCCATCCAATCTCTTTGCAATTCTCAGACCTTGGTGGATGTCTGCTCCTTGCTCACCAAGACCCACCTTCCCACCTTGGTGGTCAGTGCGGTGTCCATCACCTTTCTCATCTCTGCCAAGGAGCTTAACTCCTTTCTGTCACCGAAGCTCCCAGTGCCCATCCCAGTGGAACTCATTACGGTCAGTGGAGTGTATTTAAATGGTTAAGTCCATTACTTCCTCACACTATGTTAATGGTTCTTGGTTTCTTTGCTGCAATGGAAGCACAAGTTTGGAAATGCTGACTACTGGCATTAGGGCAGCATGTTTATTCGTGCAAAACACAGCAAAACGATCACATTGTGGCTAATGATTATGTCTACCAGTGTCTCTCACTGACTATACCTCAAACCATTGGAGTTTAATGATTGGATTTCGTGGTAATGGTTTGTTTTTGTTGGACTAATGTATTAGTGGCTGTTTGAGTAAACGTATGAATTTACCTTTTTTCTGTGATTAGATAGTGGCAGCAACATTGATATCATCATATACCCAATTGAGCAGCAACCTCACCATCTCAGTTGTAGGGGAAATTCCAAGTGGGTAAGAATCTAGATTTTTCTCGTTGTTGGTTGGATCTGATTGTTTGAATTCTTACATAGCAACATGATGAATAAGTCATCATTTCCTCTGAACGCCTCCCAGTCTGAGTCCACCCAGCCTGCCTAATGTCCATGTGTTCGGAGAGGTCGTGGGCGATGCGTTTGCCCTGGCCATCGTGGGATACGCCATCTCCATCTCACTGGGGAAAACATTTGCACTAAAACACGGCTACAAGGTGGACAGCAACCAGGTGATCTACAATCGCAGCTACATTACTCACGATGCCTAGCACACAGTCACATGTCGCAGTTCTTTATTCTCTCACTGTGGCCCCTCCAGGAGCTGGTGGCGCTGGGTCTGAGCAACGCGCTGGGAGGCTTCTTCCAGTGCTACTCGGTGTGCTCCTCAATGTCCCGCAGCCTCATCCAGGAGAGCACTGGAGGGAAGACCCAGGTGAGGGCCAGCCAGCCCTGCCTCACAGGAGACATGGTCATATTTGTGGGTGTTTAACCCACAGCTCTTCCAACACCCCACCGCGGGGGACTGGAACCTCTGACCCCAGCATCCAAAGGCAAACGCTCTGACTGCGTGACCAAATGCCTTCAGCCATTGGGGTTGGCGAAGGATGGCGCTCTTAAGGGTTCAGGAGGGAGGTTTAACATAGAGGACCCATTCACACATTATGTGGACACTTATCATGCTGAAAGTGTTGGGGAAAACTATAGACAAAGACCAAAGTCCCCCATTCAGGGATTAATCTCAGCTAGTTAGTGATCTCATGGAAACTGCATTATGTGGTCATGTGTAGGACTGAACAGGGCCTCCAAACCTGAACATACACCATTACTTAAAAAAGATGCAGAAAAACTCTGTTGCCAGATGCTTTACGCATTATTCATGCATCACATGTCCTTTCAGATGGCTGGTATCGTCTCAGCAGTGATCGTTCTGGTCACCATACTGAAGCTGGGACCACTGTTCCAGGAGCTTCCCAAGGTGGGGAACCTCTGGCTCATCTCAGAACGCATCCATCACCACAGAGAAGGCCACCTGTGGTGGTGCCTTCAAATCTGAATGACATAAACTTTCTTGTGTTCTTTCCTGTTTTGCTTCACAAATCTCACCTGTCCTAAAGTCCCTTAATTGGTTGCCCGTCAGTTCTGGAACAGATTTTTAAATCCTCTTATTGGTGTTCAAAACACTCAATGGATTAGCGCCTGAAAACTCGTCAGCCATGCTCCCTCTAGATCACTGGGGTCCTCTGGCTCTGGCCTCTTAGTTGGTCCCTGGGTGAGGACAGAGAGCTACGGGAGGTGGCCTCTGGAGCAGCCTGCCAGAGGAGCTGAGGACTTCACAATCTGTGAACACCTTTAAAATAAACCTTAAGACATACCTATTTAGCATTAATAAAGTTTGATTTCATTTAATTTTGAAGGCTGTACTTGCGGCGATCGTCTTTGTCAATCTGAAGGGGATGTTCAAGCAGTACTCGGATATCCCTCAGCTGTGGAGGAGCAACAAAATCGACCTGGTGCGTGGATACGTTAATCATTTAAACATCCAGTCACAGTCAATGAGTCCCGTGAGTCAGGTATCTGATCCACTCGGGTGGTTTCTTGTTGCCCCGCTCCAGGCCGTGTGGGTGGTCACATGGGTAGCCACACTGCTCTTCAACCTGGACCTCGGTCTGGCAGCGTCCATCGTCTTTGCTCTGCTCACCGTCATCTTCAGGACCCAGCTGTGAGTCAGCAGATGTAGCTGGATCTGCTAACGTAACCTCTGCTTGAAACGTTGGTTTGATCCAAGGCACGCCAAAT
Source organism: Pollachius pollachius (assembly GCF_949987615.1). Classification (NCBI taxonomy): domain Eukaryota; kingdom Metazoa; phylum Chordata; class Actinopteri; order Gadiformes; family Gadidae; genus Pollachius; species Pollachius pollachius. Next base: position 26,809,648 of record NC_136941.1, on the reverse strand, counting down.
GATACTGTGCTCAGAACTAACCCATTATTTCCTCTTCCTAATACATCCATAACATTTCCCAACATACATCAAATAAGCACCCATCCTAGATGATCTAGCACCCTCTCTTTAAGTAATACTCTAACCCTGAATCCACAATACTACGTAATCAAATGAGAATGAAGGTTGAATGAATGGTGAACTGTTCTAAAAGATTCCCTTGTTTCCCATCAGGCCAACTTACTCGGTTCTGGGACAGATTCCAGGCACTGATCTCTACGAGGACATCCAGACTCACAGAGGGGTAAAGTGTTCCTCTCTATGTCAGGAGGGGTAAAGTGTTCCTCTCTAGGTCAGGAGGGGTAAAGTGTTCCTCTCTAGGTCAGGAGGGGTAAAGTGTTTCAGGAGGGGTAAAGTGTTCCTCTCTAGGTCAGGAGGGGTAAAGTGTTCCTCTCTAGGTCAGGAGGGGTAAAGTGTTTCAGGAGGGGTAAAGTGTTCCTCTCTAGGTCAGGAGGGGTAAAGTGTTCCTCTCTAGGTCAGGAGGGGTAAAGTGTTTCAGGAGGGGTAAAGTGTTCCTCTCTAGGTCAGAGGGGTAAAGTGTTCCTCTCTAGGTCAGAGGGGTAAAGTGTTCCTCTCTAGGTCAGGAGGGGTAAAGTGTTTCAGGAGGGGTAAAGTGTTCCTCTCTAGGTCAGAGGGGTAAAGTGTTCCTCTCTAGGTCAGAGGGGTAAAGTGTTCCTCTCTAGGTCAGGAGGGGTAAAGTGTTCCTCTCTAGGTCAGAGGGGTAAAGTGTTCCTCTCTAGGTCAGAGGGGTAAACTGTTCCTCTCTAGGTCAGGAGGGGTAAAGTGTTTCAGGAGGGGTAAAGTGTTCCTCTCTAGGTCAGGAGGGGTAAAGTGTTCCTCTCTAGGTCAGGAGGGGTAAAATGTGACAGGAGGGGTAAAGTGTTCCTCTCTAGGTCAGAGGGGTAAAGTGTTCCTCTCTAGGTCAGAGGGGTAAAGTGTTCCTCTCTAGGTCAGGAGGGGTAAAGTGTTTCAGGAGGGGTAAAGTGTTCCTCTCTAGGTCAGGAGGGGTAAAGTGTTCCTCTCTAGGTCAGAGGGGTAAAGTGTTCCTCTCTAGGTCAGGAGGGGTAAAGTGTTCCTCTCTAGGTCAGAGGGGTAAAGTGTTCCTCTCTAGGTCAGGAGGGGTAAAGTGTTCCTCTCTAGGTCAGGAGGGGTAAAGTGTTTCAGGAGGGGTAAAGTGTTCCTCTCTAGGTCAGAGGGGTAAAGTGTTCCTCTCTAGGTCAGGAGGGGTAAAGTGTTTCAGGAGGGGTAAAGTGTTCCTCTCTAGGTCAGAGGGGTAAAGTGTTCCTCTCTAGGTCAGAGGGGTAAAGTGTTCCTCTCTAGGTCAGGAGGGGTAAAGTGTTCCTCTCTAGGTCAGGAGGGGTAAAGTGTTTCAGGAGGGGTAAAGTGTTCCTCTCTAGGTCAGAGGGGTAAAGTGTTCCTCTCTAGGTCAGAGGGGTAAAGTGTTCCTCTCTAGGTCAGAGGGGTAAAGTGTTCCTCTCTAGGTCAGAGGGGTAAAGTGTTCCTCTCTAGGTCAGGAGGGGTAAAGTGTTTCAGGAGGGGTAAAGTGTTCCTCTCTAGGTCAGAGGGGTAAAGTGTTCCTCTCTAGGTCAGAGGGGTAAAGTGTTCCTCTCTAGGTCAGGAGGGGTAAAGTGTTCCTCTCTAGGTCAGGAGGGGTAAAGTGTTTCAGGAGGGGTAAAGTGTTCCTCTCTAGGTCAGAGGGGTAAAGTGTTCCTCTCTAGGTCAGAGGGGTAAAGTGTTCCTCTCTAGGTCAGAGGGGTAAAGTGTTCCTCTCTAGGTCAGGAGGGGTAAAGTGTTTCAGGAGGGGTAAAGTGTTCCTCTCTAGGTCAGAGGGGTAAAGTGTTCCTCTCTAGGTCAGAGGGGTAAAGTGTTCCTCTCTAGGTCAGGAGGGGTAAAGTGTTTCAGGAGGGGTAAAGTGTTCCTCTCTAGGTCAGGAGGGGTAAAGTGTTTCAGGAGGGGTAAAGTGTTCCTCTCTAGGTCAGAGGGGTAAAGTGTTCCTCTCTAGGTCAGAGGGGTAAAGTGTTCCTCTCTAGGTCAGAGGGGTAAAGTGTTCCTCTCTAGGTCAGAGGGGTAAAGTGTTCCTCTCTAGGTCAGGAGGGGTAAAGTGTTTCAGGAGGGGTAAAGTGTTCCTCTCTAGGTCAGAGGGGTAAAGTGTTCCTCTCTAGGTCAGAGGGGTAAAGTGTTCCTCTCTAGGTCAGAGGGGTAAAGTGTTCCTCTCTAGGTCAGGCCACTCCAGCCTGTTTTCCTCTGAGAACTAATTTGACCAAAGGAAGGGGGCCGAGAGTTGCTCATGTTTTAAATTGTTAGGAACATGTATTCACATAGCGGATCTCAACCAAAACCAGTTGAATAAGCTTCTTTTGTGTGAACATTTACAAAATGACATGGCATGAGATAACATCATCTTAACATAACATTACCACTTAACATAAGATCATCACTTTCCTTCACTTCATGGTCTGGACTCTATGGTATATAGTCAGTGAGAGGACTGGCACTGCATGGAGTCGACAAGAGAGGCGTACACTGGAGCGTCTCCACTCAGGGTCCCACTCATGGAGTCGACAAGAGAGGCGTACACTGGAGCGTCTCCACTCAGGGTCCCACTCATGGCGCCATTTAAATGTTCATTTGTCTGAGCTTAGATTTCATGACATTCATGTCAGGAAAAGCTGCTTCCCAAACAAAGCCCAAACAAAGCAGACATTTTCAGAGCCACTACTATGTTCAAGAAAAGGCTGTTGAGATTTAAGATGGACATTGTTTTGGATCATCTCCATCCCCTGGGGATGACACAGAACAGTTCAGCCATCTGGCTTTAGATCTCACCTAAGTCCAACGTCATGAAGGGGTTTGCCTCAAATGTCACACAGGGCTCAAGTTTCTCAAAGTCACTGAATCTGTCTGCAAACTCACGCCCAAGCTTGGACAGTAAGTCACAATACTTGTGTGCATTGAAAACGTTGGCTGCCCCTGCATGGCTTTCCAACATGTTTGAGATTTGGTGGAAGTACTAAACCCTTTTGCTTTTCACTTGTTGAATGTAAATTGACTTGGCTTTGAACGCCTTAACATCACTGTACGGCATCATATCACACTTTTTTTGCACCTGTCCATGTCCCCTGCACCTGTCCATGTCCCCTGCACCTGTCCATGTCCCCTGCACCTGTCCATGTCCCCTGCACCTGTCCATTCCTTACTGTCTTACATCTATGGTCCTTGAATAGCGTTTCAGCCACCGCAGCCAGCGCCTCTCTTCCCCCCCGCCCTCGGTGAAGGGCTTTGATGCTAAGTTAGGACGTGTGCCACTGTAAACAAAGCCTGGTTCTGCCTTGGCCTTCTTCCTGGGTGAACAGAGACTGTGGTCTTTGAAGCTTTCAGCTCCTTCCCCTTCTCTGTACGTAGACTGATACCCGCCGGAAAGTCCCATGAAAAGTTGCTATGGACTTCGGTGAAGTGGCGCTCAACGTAACATCGTTTACCAACTGACACGATCGTAATGCAACTCAGACACACACACTTGCCATTCATATTTGTGAAAAAAACTAGTTTGCAAATAGTATGTTTTTTGCCTTTCATTGGCCACTACATTTTCATTGTGCTAGTTTGCGAACATCGCCTCATTAGACCGTTAACAGCTTGACTGATTGGGTAACAATAATTTAGTTTCAGAAGGGGCGGGATGTCTGTGAATTTGATGGAAATTTTAACAGGTTTACCTTAAGTTACCAAATTGATATTCTTTGGACCTTTAGCGAACCAATTGCTTGCGAGCGACATGTTGGAGACCCCTTCTCTAGGTCTCCTCTCTTCTTTACCCACTGGGAAGACTTTCCAGAGCTCTCCCTTCAGATGGGGAGCGTCGCCCCTCTTATATATTAACTTCTTATAGACTTACTGGGGTCTAAAACAGATAAACAGTTATAGAAATAAACAACTGAACTTGACTTGTATGTGTGTGTGATGTTACATGTACACCTGTAAGGTTAATGACAGAGAGAGACGGTGATAGAGAGACAGTGACTCCCTCTGAAAGCTGTTGAAGCTGGTATATGTTCATTTTGCAGGTGAGGGAAATCCCGGGAATCACAATTTTCCGTTCCTCTTCCACGGTGTACTTCGCCAACGCTGACCTTTACCTGGAGGCCCTGAAGGAAAAGGTGAACACTCTCGATCACACCAGAACACACTAATCTGATTAGGCTGAGTAACAACTTACATCATGTGTTCAGAGTGGCCTGGACATCAGCAAGATGATCATCTATAAGAGAAGAGAGGAGGCCAAGCAGAGACGCCGAGAGAGGAGGGCTGAGAGACGGGCCCAGAGGCAGGCCAAGAGAGAGGTACTGCTGATCCCAACGGACCGGCACTGTAACACCAGTACTATAAGTACTGTCATAACAGTCTTATGACACTAGGATCAAAGATCATTCTCTCCTGGGCAGAAGCGAGCACAGAGCGCCATGCAAGCAGCCGCGCCTGAGACGGTGCTGTCTGTGGAGGAGGAGGAGGCGGTCGACCACTGGAACGATCCGTCCAGCAATGAAGGGGCAGCACCGGGCGAGAAGGGCAAGGGCCCCTTCGGCGGGGGCAATGGGACCGTGTTCGTGATCCCCGACAGCGCGCGCCACGCAGACGACCAGGGTCGCTGGGAGTACCTGAAGGGCGGGGCCCCGGACTGCGCCAGCCTGGGCTCCGTTTCAGAGCTCCAGGACGAGGGCTCCAGCAGCGAGGACACCCTGAGCCGGGACCTGGAGCGGGTCTCACTTGGCTCGCTGGGGAAGTGGACCTGGGACGTCCACTCCATCGTCCTGGACCTCAGCACGGCCAACTTCATCGACACTGTCGCCATCAAGACTCTGAGGAACGTGAGTGAACCATTAAAGAGGGACAACGCTGGAGGCTGAGAACTCTTTACTCTTAGGAGTTACAGCATGCTGACTTGTAACCGCAAGGTTGCTAGTTCAATGTCCAGGTGTCCCTGAGCCAGACACCCTAACCCTAGCTCCTCCCACTAGCCAGGGTGTGTGTGAATGTGTGTATGAATGGTTGTAAGTCGCTTTGGATAAAAGCGTCTGCCAAATGCCCAAAACGTAAATTAAACTTTTGTTTTGGCAGATTTTCCGAGATTTCGATGAGATCTCTGTGGATGTCTACATGGCTGGGTGTCAAGGTACCATAGCAATCTCAATTAGCGATTGATCATTACATTTGTCTCAGGAACTGATTAAATGCATTGGTAATGCTGCAACCAATCATTATTTTATTTCTCAACAAATCTATCCTTTTTTACAACTAACCATTCAGTCTATAAATGTAATGACTAATCACATAAGCCAAGAGCCCATAAAGTAATCTCTCAAATTACCTTGCATAGTAGTTTTCAGTTTGTTATCTGGGACACAATAAAATATAAGCATTTCTTCTTCAAGCTTCGCCTGCTCCACTCGCCGCAAACAGATCCTGGTGCTGAAGCCATAATGTGCGATTGACGTTCCCTTGAAACTAAATAATGGAAGGAACGCCTGTCTGCTCCCTCTCTTTCTCCGCTATGGACGACTGTTTTATTGAGGCAGAAATGAGCCATGAATCGGCTCAGACAGTCAGACGCTAACAGATTACACTCAAATAAGCTCTTACTAGAGCTCTTCAATCAAACCTTCAGCACCTTGAATGGATGTCCATTATAACGGAACTATTATTCACCATTATGAACTATTGTCAAAACTGTAATGTTTTATTCACTGTGGATCAATTTGTTTTTGAGTTAATCTTGTCCTTGTTGTCCTCCATTATGAAGCCAAAGTGGTGGAGCATCTGGAGGTGGGGGGTTTCTTCACGGAGTCCGTGACCAAGAGACACCTCTTCGTGTCCGTTCACGACGCTGTGCTCTACTGCCAGAACCACCGTGGCGCCACCACCATCCCCAGCTATGTGGAATACGATGTAGGTCACTCTGCCTCCTCCGACACACAGATCTCCTATCACCCAGTGGCTCTGATGACCGTAATATCAGATACTTTCTAATCATTCAATGGCCAATTACATTTTTTGCAGGAGATTCAGCACAGCACTGCACTTTAGTTTCTACAGGCCTCTGATGATGAACCACTTCACGGAATCTCCACAATCAGCAGAAAGGAAGGCCATTTCTGTAGGATTCAGAGTTATGGTTTTGTTCTAAACTGCAACTATTCATATGTGGGGTACAAAATGAAATGCCAAGTACTAGATTGTGTGGCTAGATTGGAAGAGAAGGAAAATATAAAAACGTTCATTCTCTGTAAATAATGAAAATAGTGGCAACAGTATTTATTTTTAATCTTGTACTTTAATTATACAAGGAAAAGTGATAAACTGTGCATTTCGGAATAAAAATCGGACACATAGAGATTGTTGGAGTTCGACATTTTTGCGATGTTGCTACACAGTATTGCTGTTATCAAACAAGTCAAACCATACATAACAAGGTTATTGCACAGACATGCATTGTACTACAATCGTGCAAACTGGGCATTACCGAGTGAGAGATGTAAAGTTGAGGATTTTACAGGATCTGTTTTGACCTTTTAAACTACTTTCTAACATATATAAACTTGTGGATTTCATTCAGGCAACATGACTGAATCATTTATTATTTTCCTTAAAGTTGTTGAGAAGAGATTGGATGAAATGATATTGAACATCTACACACATCTCCAATAAAACACATCTGGGTAAACATTTGCATAAGCCCACTGTCTCAGTCCCTGAACTTTTCTCTCTGAAAACAGCGGAAGGTTGGACTCAGGAAGTCGTGCACGCAGGATAGCAACATTTGGTAAAGTGGGGTTTTTGGTTTAGGGGTCTTGTGGTCTCGGGCTGTGCTACAAGTCTTGATGAGCGTCATGCATGTCACGGCTGGAGCCCAGGCCCTCCTCGTCCTCCTGGGCGCTCTGTGAGACCAGCTGCTGGTATCGGACCTGCCGCTGATAGTCGGGGTCGATGTTGATCCACTTGTTGGCGACCCACTTGGTTCCCCGTGTCACCACACAGCCTCCATGCAGAGAGAACTGGTCCTGCTCTCCCACCCAGCCTGCAGCACATTTCATCCCCACCTTGACCACGACATCTCATGCTATTCATACTTTAAACTGTAATACATCCTTTTGAAACAGGCTCGCACATATTATTCAACAGATATTGGTCACACTTTACAACAAGAGAACAATAATTACCCATCAATCTACATTAGTTAATGGAGGGATAAGCATAAACTAACAATTAACTAATAGTTAACTAATGGTCTAGTAATCATTTAAGGGTGTTCATGGTAACTAAATGTGTTCCTGATAACCAAGTTATTAATTTATATATAATTGAATATGGTTAGGGTTAACCCTTAGGGGATTGGAGTGAACCCTAACCTTATTAAAACTGTATTGATTGAGACCCTGGTTAACATGAGCAGGGTGAAGGCCGTACCTTTGCCGTCAGAAAGGTAGTTGTACCAGAACACAGCCGTTCCTCTGGTGGGCTTCACCCTCAGGTTACTCCTCTCACAGTTCCTCCTGGTGTCCAGAAGATCCACATCGTTCTGGATCAGAGACTGGAACACACACACCCATACACAAACACACACCGACAAACAGACACACACAAACACAGTGTGTCACAGTATACAATCAATTATAAGGACAAGGTCCACTAGATGCTGGACCCATGACTTACTCAACGAGTAACAGAATGAGTTCAGACAAAGTCAGCATGCTTTATATCGGCCACACAGACACACACACAAACAAACACACCACTTCTTCATAGGTGCCGTTGTCAGCGACAGGGAAGGCAGTCTCCCCCCCGCCCTCCACTGAGTTCAGGTAGAAGAGGACTGTGATGTACCTAGGAGTGCAACACACATTTCAACATCTGTGTGAGTGCACCTTGAGCAGAACAATGAGCAGTCTCCCACATCAACGACAATCTACCTCACACAAAATGATCCAGACACATTTATAAGGTAGGCACACCGGTGCCGAGGTGTGTGTGGACGTGTGTGTGGTCTGGGCAGCGGCGCAGTGCGGTGTAGAGAGAGTTAAGCTTGTCAGACAGCTATAGTAACGCTACAGTGTAGGGATTAAGCACAATGCAATCAACAATCATTCTAATGCTCATACATAGCGACGGCCTAAAATACATCTCAAAGTTGCCTCCCCCCCCCCAAACCTTCCTATAATTCAGACCAAAACGCATTTGTTTTAATCTCATAGAGTTTGACTTCTATCTGAAACACTTTAAGCATTTCCATTCCTATTGGCTGGAGGGGGGCCGCTCACCTGCAGGAGGTCTCGAAGGGGGTGGAAGCGTTGGCGGCGGGTCTGGTGTGCGTGCAGGCTGTCTCGGGGTACACCGGGCCGCTGTCGTGGTGGGCATGGTAGTGCCCCCCCTGCTGGTAGCGGACCACCTGCAGTGGCTCGCTCAGGTCCACCAGGGCGTCTGGGAGCTGGGTCAGGCGGACCACCCTGTCACACCAGGCCCCTTTGTTAAGAGCTGCCCAGGTCCTTTTGCATTGAGAGCGATTGTTCGTCTGGATTTTTCCCACATCACTAAAAGAATTGCACATCCTGGAGCGTGTGAGTGTGACTGAACATTTACGACGCGATAACTGTTTGTCAAATCAGTTCAACCAATCACAATCAGGAGCTTTGTTGTAGTCACCATGGCCGATGTGCATGTTGGAGGACAAGAGGAAGTTACAGCATGTATACGAGAGAGAGAGATCTACAGATATTATTGCTAAATGTAACGAGTGTTCTTTAATCTAGACAGCAGTCGGCGCTACAAGCCGATGTTTACTTGCACTGCGGTACGTGACTATAGGTTGCTTTTGATAGCATAAAGGTGTGAAGTTGTATCATGCAGTTTGGTTTCAGACACCAACTTTCTCTAAAAGAATGATAGCCAACTTTTATTTATCGAACTGAGAAACAACCTGAAAAACCAACGTCTCCGAAACACGAATGCATTAAAGAATGCACAGCCACTTATCACTATCCTCCTCATCTGGGAACAGCCATTCTCCACTACACTATTTAACCCTAGATTAAAACGTCATATTCCAGCTAATTGAATCCTCGTTGACTTTTAACTGAAGGGGGGGGGGGTGTACCTCTGCTTGATGCTCTGGAGGACGAGCGGGGCTCCAGGGCCCTGCTCCAGCCAGGTGTGCTGGCTGTTCCTCACCAGTTGGCTGCTCTTCACCCCTCGCTTCAGCAGGAAGCGCTGGAAGGCGTCGCTGCTCAGCTGCCTGAACTCCTCCAGGCTCAGGAGGCCTTCACAGACAACAACACCAACAACAAGGGGTTCCCATACAGTTTAAATCAGCAGCGCTGTGTGTCCATCTTCTGTTAATTATGAAGATAAGGCCCTGGTACGCGTACATGCGCACAAGCAGCTCCGCAACGCATACAAACCCCTCCTCCGCCGACCGGTTGGCAGTCAGACCACTCTTCCATCCTCCTGGCGTGGCCTACATGCACAAGCTGAAAACGTCAGCAACAATCATGCGCACAAGCCGATGCTTGTCTGTCGAATCAGACGCTGACCTCCAGGACTGCTTTCACTCAATGACAGAGTTTGAGGAAAACAGTGGTGACGTCAACAAGATTGCGAAAGGAACGCTAGGTCCCATAGGGAAGGGGATAGAGGATGTGGTGCCTATGGAAACAAACCGGAAACCATGGATTCATTTCAACATCAAAACACAGAAAAAAGGCATTCAAAACCGAAATAAATGCCTGCTATAACCTCAGAAGAATGATCAAGGCAGCCTAGAGGGATTATGGCAAGAAAATAGAGTCACAGCTGAGCAGCAATGACCAACGCAGAATGTGGAAGGGACTACACAGAATCTCTGACTACAGAGACCCCTAGCTGCACGGCTGACTCTACTGACTCTCAACCAGACGAGCAGAACAGCCTCTAAGCCCGCTTTGAGCTGAGCCACACCAACCTCCTAGAGAGAACCTCCTCCACAGAGGTCACAGCCAGCACTCTGGCCATCGCAGAGCAGGATGTGCGTATGGTATTCAAATGCATCAACATCCGCTAGGTGGGTGCTCAAAGCATGTGCGGACCAGCTGGCTGGCATATATACAAACATTTTCAACCTCTCTCTCCCCGGGCATAGTGCCCAACTGCTTCAAGTCATCAGTCATCAGTCATCATCCAAGTACCAAAGAAGAGCAGGGTAACATGCCCAAATGACTGGCGCCCTGCTCTCACCCCCATAGTGAGCGAATGCTTCGAGAAGCTCATCAAGGTGCTGATCTGCAGAATGCTGTCATCCACCCTGGACCCTCACCAAATTGCCGACACAACAGCTCGAAAGATGACGCCATTGCCACAGCACTCCACTTAGCCCTCACCCAACTCGACAAGAGGGAACTTCTATGTGAGGATGCTGTTCTTGGATTATAGTTTTCCATTTAATACCATAGTCCCCTCCAGACTTGACAGAAAGCTCAGGGATATAGGCTATGATCCTAGCCTATGCAACTTGATCCTGGACTTCTTGTCGGATCTGAAAAAGGTGGTTAAGATTGGACCCAAGATCTCCGCCCCCCTGACCATCAGCACAGGAGCCCCCAGGGCTGTGTCCTAAGCCCACTCCTCTACTTCCTGTACACCCACGACTCCGCGGCTCCAACACAGTGATGAAGTTTGCCGATGACACGACAGTAATCGGCCTGATCACTGATGGAGACAAGACGGCCTACAGGAGCAAGGTTGACCACCTGGTTCAGTACAGCTAGGACAAAAACCTCGCTCTCAACGCTGACAAAACCAAAGAGCTGGTGCTGGACTTCAGGAGGAAGAGACAGACTCAAGACCCCATCTTCATCAATGGTTCTGCTGTGGAGAGGGTAGACAGCATTAAGTACCTGGGCATCCATATCACCAAAGATCTCACTTGGGAGGAGCACACAACCAGGTGGTGAAAAAAGCAGAGCGATGCCTATATCACCTTAGGGGGCTGAAAAGGTTTGTCTTGGGGTCCAAGATCCTGGAGGCCTTCTTCAGAGGCACAACGGAGAGCATCTTGACCGGATGCATCAACGCCTGGTACGGGGACTGGGTAGTGCGGACAGCTGAGAGGATCAGCGGATGTGAGCTTCCCTCCATCCCGAACGCGTAGACGGTCCGGTGGGTCAAGAAGGCGCTCAGAATCACCAAGGACCCCAGCCACCCCAACCACAAACAGTTTGAGCCGCTGCCGTCCGGGGAAACGGTACCGAAGCCTCGGGGCCAAAACCCAGAAGATGGGGAGCATCTTTTTCCCCCAAGCAGTCAGGCTCCCGGGGGAATCCACAACCACAAACCGACCCCACGCACGATACCACAAGAGACTATTAAAATACAGATTTACATATTTACTGAATTTATTTACTGTAATTGCATCACTTTTGCACTGCACTGTATTTTGCAATACAATCACCACTACCACTTGATCACTTTACATTTTTGTTACTTATTTTT